>NW_006922206.1:1348315-1356545 GCF_000298275.1 Orycteropus afer afer
GTAGTTACCCCCATTGGGTTTCCAAGACAGTAAAAGTAGATCACTCTATCTTCCTTCCTTAGAGAGGTTGGTGGGTTTGAACAGCAAACTTTCGGTTAGCAGTCAAATGCCTTTGGCTCTGTGTCACTAGAGATCCATTATATATATATATATATATATATATATATATATATATATATATATATATATTTACAAAAATACATAGTGTGTGCTTCAATTTATATGGAATCCAGGAAAAAGCAAAACTAACTTATGCTTGTAGAAGTCAGAAAAGTTGAGTCTGAAGTGGGGGGTTGACTGAACATGGATCAACAGGGAAACCTTGGGTGATGAAAGGACATATGTTTATTTTGGCTGGTACTTAGTACTCTGGTAGCATAGTTCCTAAGGCACTTGACAGCTAACCAGGAGGCTGGCGATTCAAACCCACCAGCCACTCCTCAGAAGGAAGGTTGGGCAATCCTACTTCCATAGTGAAACTGCCTCGGAAGCCCAAGGAGGGGTCGCTAGGAGTCGGGGCCGACTCGATGGCAAATAACAACAACTTAGTTGAATGTGAAGGAGCTCTGGCAGTGTGGTGACTAAGGCATTTGGCTGCTGACCAGAAGGTTGGTGGTTCAAACCCACCAGCTGCTCCATGGGAGAAAGATGAGGCAGCATGTTTCTGTAAAGATTTACAGCCTTGGAAAGCCAATGAGGCAGTTCTACTCTGTCTTATAGGGTTGCTGTTAGTTGGAATTGACTGGATGGCAGTTGTACTATTTTTTTGAGGGGGTGGTACTCAAATGCATAAAACTGTCAAAACTCATTGTCACAGACACCTAAGATCTGTGCCTTTTACTTTATGCAAGTTATACCTTCATCCTACAAAAGAATGCTCTCCTCACTAATTTTAACACCAGACCAATACTTAGTAATATGATATATCTTTTTAAACAAAACACGCAACTAAGGTCTGAAATCTGAGCTTAACAGGAAACAGTGGGCTTTGATTTCCAGGTTTTTCGAGCGTACTCTTATGTCCTCTGACACAATGGAGTTATGCGTAAATAAATAATGTGCAGCCAGCACGTAGGAACACTCACTTAACCTGTGAATCGCAAGGTTATTTTTGTAGCTGTGTCCTGTCTTCCAGTGTGGAGGGTGATTTATGGTTTTCAGCCAAGCTTCATCATCATTGTTCTCACCTTTGTTTCCATCATAGTTAATTAAAGGGAAGGTCATTGTCACCTTATGTTTTAAACCTTCTTAACATAATATATCACCCTGGGTACACTTTAATAAGGGGATTTGTGAAGGAATGGTGTAATAGGAAAAAAGTTTACGGCATAATCCATCCTGTTAACAATTACACTTTAGCTATTGCCCATAATGAAAGTTAATAAGTAGACAAAATGAAGGGTCTATCTTGGGATTCATTCAAGTGTTGATTAATTGGCTGGGTGATGTAATGGAACAAGAAGATACTAAGCTTTTCTAAACTGCAGGCAAATGCGACCAAACAAACTCTATTTAAAGGACAATCTCTCCTTCCTTTCTTCATTGCAAATTGTCACCTCTAAACAATATGAAATTAATTAAACAGCTGTTTATTGAATGCCATCCACGTACCCGGCACAATACGAGACCTGGACGATAAAGGGCGGAGCAAGGCACAGTCCTCATCCCCTAGGGGACCACAAGCTAGCATTGGTTGAGATACAAAGGAAGAACAAATTATTTATTCTAAGCGATTGCTCCTGAGGGTACCAGAATTAGTTAAGATTCATAAGAATGACTGAAATAATATTAAATACACCAAGCACATCTGCCAAGAAAATGTTAAATCCTTTCTCCAAAGCCATTTATTTTATGTAACAAACACTTATAATGTGCTTACTAAAAGGCAGACATTATTCTCAATGCTCTGCAAACATTAAGCCTTTTAATACTCACAATATTCCTAGTGAGGAAGCTACTATTATCAACACTATTTTACAAATGATGAAAGTGAGGGTTAGAGCATTCAAATAATTTACTCAAGGTTGTATAGCTACTAAGTGATGGGGTAGGGTTTTGAACCTACTCATCATTCCCCAGAATGTCTGCTCAATGTACTAGATTTACCAGAAAAAACAACTGTCACTGAGTTGATTTGGTCTCATGGTGAACCCATGTGCGTCAGAGTAGAACTATGCTCCGTAGGGTTTTCAAAGGCTGATTATTTGGAAGTAAGTCATCAGGATTTTCTTCCTAAGTGCCTCTGGGTGGACTCAAGCTCCCACCCTTTGAGCTAGCAGACAAGCACATTAATCACTTGCATCATATATTGCCTTCACGATAGATGTTTTAAGTTTCAAAAAATAATGGCTTATAAAAATATTAATTTAATGCTGCATAAGGTTCTTATAAAGCGGGGGAAAGAAAATCCAGAGGGGACTACAGAGCCAGCAGTAGCAGGGATCCAAGTAAAGGGAGAGAACCAGGATCCACTCCCAAGAGGCAGGAAAGCGGGGGAAAGAAAAGCCAGAGGGGAAGACAAAGCCAGCAGTGGCAGGGAACCAGGTAAGAGAAGGGAACTAGGTCCCACCCCCAAGAGGCAGGAAAGTTGGGGGGGGGGAGCTGGGGGACAACAGACTGAGCATGGGCAGGGATCCAGGTAAGAGGAGGGCAGAGAGGTTTCAAACAGCTAAGGGAGAAAAACTTCTCTGTTTGTCATACTGTGGTGGCTTGTGTGTTGCACTGAGGCTTGAGGCTGTTCCACGAGTGTTTCAAATGTCAGCAGGGTTGCACATGGTTCACAGGTTTCATTTCAGCTTACAGACTAAGATAGACCTGGAAGAAAAAAGAGACTAGCCACTTCTCAAAGAAGTGGTCAGGGAAAACCATATGAATATCAGAAAAACAATATCTGATACATTACTGCACAACTTTATGAATAGCTGAGAAACATTATCTGATACAGTGCACGAGGACATATCCCTTAGGTCAGAAGGCTCTCAAAATACTACTGGGAAACAGCTACATCATCATGGTAGAACCAATATTATTGATATGAATAAAGTAAAGCTTTTGAGACCTCCATTTGCTGACATGGCACAACTTAAATTGAGGAGAAATAGCTGCAAACATCCATTAAATAATCAGAACATGAATGTATGAAGTATGAATCTAGGAAAATGTGAAGTTGTAAAAAATGAAATGGAGTGCATAAAGATTGATATCTTAGGCATTGTTATTGATGTTGTTATGTGCCATTGAGTCAGAACCCTCTCATAGCAACCTCTCCTTGGGTTTCCAAGGCAGTATTACTATGGAGGTAGATTGTCCAACCTTCCTTCCAAGAAGTGGCTAGTGGTTTTGAACCACCACCCTTCTGGTTAGCAGTCAAGTGCCTTAGGCACTATGCTACCAGAGCTCCCATCTTAGGCATTGTTGTTGTTGTTATGTGCCGTTGAGTCAGACCTGACTCATAGGGCCCCTCCTTGGGTTTCTGAGGCAGTATCACTACGGAAGTAGATTGCCCCATCTTCCTTCCAAGGAGTGGCTGGTGGGTTTGAGTCGCCAGCCTTCTGGTTAGCAGTCAAGTGCCTTAGCCACTATGCTACCAGAGCTCCCGATCTTAGGTATTAGTGAGCTGAAATGGACCAGTTTTCATCATTTTTATCAGACAACCATATGATCTACTATGCCAGAAATGAAATTTTTAAGTGGAATGGCATGGCATTCATCATCACAAAGAATATTTCAAGATCTGTCCTGAAATACAATGCTGTCAGTGATAAGATAATATCTGTACACTTACAAGGAAGATCTGTTCATACTACTATTATTCAAATTTATGCACCAAACACCAAAGCCAAGGTGAGAATATTGAAGAGTTTTATCAATTTCTGCCGTCAGAAATTGACCAAATGTGCAATCAAGATGTGTTAATTTTCACTGGTGACTGAAACGAAAAAGTGAGAAACAAAGAAGGATCACCAGTAGATGGAAAATTTGGCCTTGGAGAAAGAAATAACACTGGAGATCACCTGATAGAATTTTGTAAGACCAATGACTTATTCATTGCAAATGCCTTTTTTCAACAACACAAATGGTGGCTATACATGTGGATTTCACCAGATGGAGTACACAGGAATCAAATCGATTACATCTGTAGCTAGAGGAGATGGAAAAGCTCAACATCTTCAGCCAAAACAAGGTCAGGAGCTGATTGTGGAACAGACTATCAACTGCTCATATGCAAGTTCAACTTGAAGTGGAAGACAATTAAAACAAGCACACAAAAGCCAAAATATGACCTTGAATATATCCCTCCTGAATTCAGAGACCATTTAAAGAATAGATTTGATACACTGTACACCAACAACCAAAAACCAGAAGAATTTTGGATGACATCAATAACATCATTCATGAGGAAGGCAAAAGGTCATTAAAAAGATGAGAAAAGAAAAAAAGACCAAAATGCATGTCAGAAGAGACTCTGAAACTTGCCCTTGAGTGGAGAGTACCTAAAGCAAATAGAAGAAATGACAAGATAAAAGAGCTGAACAGAAGATTTCAAAGAGCAGTTCAAGCAGACAAAGCCAATTGCTATAATGAAATGTGCAAAGACTTGGAGTTAGAGAACCAAAGGGAAGAACACCCTTGGCATTTCTCAAGCTGAAAGAACTGAGGAAAAAAAAATTCATACCTCAAGATACCATATTGAAAGGGTCTATAGACAAAATATTGAATGATTCAGGAAGCATCAAAAGAAGATGGAAGGAATACAGAGTCACCATACCAAAAAAAAAAAAAAAAAAACTACTTGATATTCATCCATTTCAGGAGGTGGTATATGATCAAGAACCAATGATATTGAAGGAAGAAGTTAAAGCTGCACTGAAGATATTGCCAAAGAACATGGCTCCAGGAATTGATGAAATACCCATTGAGATGTTTCAACAAATGGATGCCCCACTGGAGGCATTCACTTGGTTATGCCAGAAGATTTGGAGGACAGCTACCTGTCCAACTGACTGGAGGAAATCCATATTTTTACCCATTCCAAAGAAAGGTGATCCAAGAGTATGTGGAAATTATTGAACAATATCATTAGTATCACACGCAAGTAAAATCTTGCTGAAGGTAATTCAAAACTGGTTGAGCCAGTAAATTGACAGAGAACTTTCAGAGATGTAAGCTGGATTCAGAAGAGGATATGGAACAAGGGATATTATTGCTGATGTCAGATGGATCTTGGCTCAAAACCAAGAATACCAGAAATATGTTTACCTATGTTTTATTGACTATGGAAAAGCATTTGATTGTCTGGATCATAGCAAGCTGTGGATAACATTGAGAAGAATGAGAATTCCAGAATTCTTAATTATACTCAAGAAGAACCTGTGCATAGACCAGGAGGCTGTCATTCAAACAGAACAAGGGGACACTGCATGGTTTAATATAAAGAAGAGGATGTGTCAGCATTGTATAGTTTCCCCATACTTATTCAATCTATATGCTGAGCAAATAATCCAAGAAGCTAGACTATATGAAGAAGAATGTGGCATCGAAATAGGAGGAAGAATCATTAACAACCAGAGATATGCCCACGACACAACTTTACTTGCTGAAAGAGTGAATGACTTGAAGCACTTACTGATGAAGATTGAAGAATACAGTCTGTGGTATGGATTATATCTCAATATAAAGGAAACAAAAATCCTCACAACTGCACCTATAAGTAGCATCACGATAAATGGAGAAAAGATCGAAGTTGTCAAAGACTTTCAATTGCTTAGTTCTACAATCGATGCAAATGGAAGCAGCCACCATGATATCAGATGACGTATAACACTGGGCAAGTCGGCAGCAAAGGACCTCTCTCAAGTGCTAAGGAGGAAAGATGTCTCCTTGAGGACCAAGGTGCATCTGACAAAAGCCATGGCATTTTCAATTGCCTCATAGTCATGTGAGAGCTGGACAATGAATAAGAAAGACCAAAGAAGTATAAATAAAGGATCTTATAGGATTCTGTTTCTGCGTCAGCATTTTCTGATGTTGTTGTTGTTGTTTGGTGTCATTGAGTCATCTCCAACTCATAGCGACCCTATGCACAACAGAATGGAACACTGCTGGGAAGCACTGCATCCATGATCCCTGCTATACTTGACCCCATCATGACAGCAACTATGTCAATCCATCTCGTTGAGGGCTTTCCCCTCCATCAACCTTCCACCTTACCAAGCATGACATCCTTCTCCAGGGAATGGCACCTTCTGATAATATGACCAAAGTAGGTTAGATGAACTCTGGGCATTCTTGCTTCCAAGAAGCATTATGGCTGTGTTTCCTCTAGGACAGATCTGTTAGTTCTTCTGGCAGTCCATGGGACTTTCAGCATTCTTCGCCAGCACCACAACTCAAAAGCATCAGCTCTTCTTTGGTCTTCTTTATTCATTGTCCAGCTCTCACATGCATACGAGGTGATTGGAAATATCATGGCTTGTGTCAGGCACACTGTGGTGTGGTAAACTACTTAGTGTGGCTTTTCTACCCATAAGTCTTTGGAAACTCTGTGGTGGAATTTGCTATGAGCAACTGAGTAGCTCCTGATTGTAAAAGTTATCCACCTGGGGTATTTCTGTTGGGCGCAACACAAAGCAATGTTCTGGGAGGTTCCTGCTCTCTCTCAGGTGCTTAGAATTCTGATGTTATAATTGGTTAGTTTGGCTACTCTGCCAGGCTCAAAAGGAGGCCTCCTAGAAGCAGAAGAAGTCTCTCTCTGACTGCTGGCTGAGGAAGACGTGCTGCTGAAAGAGACACATGCTCCTGAAAGAGAAACATGCTGCTGGGAAAGAGACGCAAGAGACACACATTGCTGACTGAGACACCGAGGGCTATTCACTGTTGAGAGAGAGACTGCGAGAGACTGTCAGGAAGAGACTATGGGCTGGGAGAGAGACTGAGCATTTTTCCTGAACTTGAATTGTAGCCTGGTCCTTCCCTAATAAACCCTGTAATCTGTGAGTTCTGTGTGGCCACTGCAGTGAATTATCAAACCCAGGAGAGAGGTGGTTTGTGCTTTGGGAGGAAAAGCTAGAGGGAGGCAGCATGTTTCGTCTTGTAGTAATAGGCCTTAGGCTATTGATGGTGATTCTGTCTTCCACTTGTGGGGTAAGAGGAGGTCAGAACATGTGGCCTCCCTGCCCATTTTGCACACACCTCAGTCCTCAAGGAGACATCTTAGCTCCACAGCACCTGAAAGAGATCCTTTGCAGCCCACATGCCCAGTACTATACCTCCTCTGATGTCCTCACTGCTGCTTCCATTGGCTCAGATTATAGATCCAAGCAATGTGAAGTCTATGACAACTTCAATTTTTTCTCCATTTATCATAATGCTGCTTCCAGTTCCAGTTGTGAGAATTTTTGTTTTCTTTATGTTGTTGTTAGGTGCCATCGAGTCGCTTCCAATTCATAGTGACACCATGCACAGCAGAAAGAAACATTGCCTGATCCTGCACCAGCTCCATGATCCTTGCTATACTTGAGCCCATTGTCTCAGCCACCATGTCAATCCATCTCGTCGAAAGCCTTCCCCTCTTTCGTCGATCCCCCACCTTACCAAGCATGGCATCCTTCTCCAGGGAATGGTCCCCTCTGACAACATGACTAAAGTAGGTGAGACAAAGTCTGACCATCCTCGCTTCCAAGGAGCATCTCAGCTACACTTCCTCCAGGACAGATCTTTTAGTTCTTTTGGCAGCCCATGGTCCCTTCAGCACTCTTTGCCAGCACAACTCAAAAGCATCAACTCTTTTTCAGTCTTCCTTATTCATTGTCCAGCTCTCACATGAATACAAGGCGACTGGAAATATCATGGACTGTGTCAGGCACACCTTCGTCCTCAAGGAGACATCCTTGCTCTTCAGCACTTGAAACAGTTCCTTCGCAGCCGACCTTCCCAGTGATATACATGCTATACATGCTATACATAATCTAATGTCCTGACTGCTGCTTCCATTGGCATTGATTGTAGAACCAAGCAATGTGAACTCTTTGATAATGTCAATCTTTTGTCCATTTATCATGATGCTGTTTATTGGTCCAGTAGTGAGGATTTTATCTTCTTTATATTGAGATGTAATCCATACTGCAGACTGTGTTCCTCAATCTTCATCAGTAAGTGCCTCAAGTCATCCTCACTTTCAGCAAGCAAAGTTGTATCGTCTGCATATCTCAGGTTGTTAATGATTCTTTCT
>NW_006922206.1:1356645-1361454 GCF_000298275.1 Orycteropus afer afer
TGAATAAATATGGGTAAAGGATACAACCCTGATACACTCCCTTCCTGATTTTAAACCATGC
Organism: Orycteropus afer afer; assembly: GCF_000298275.1. Lineage (NCBI taxonomy): Eukaryota > Metazoa > Chordata > Mammalia > Tubulidentata > Orycteropodidae > Orycteropus > Orycteropus afer. Next base: position 1,356,707 of record NW_006922206.1, read on the forward strand.
AGTGTCCCCTTGTTCCATTTGAATGACAGCCTCCTGGTCAAGGTACAGTTTCCTCATGAGTACAATCAAGTGTTTGGGAATTCCCATTCTTCTCATTGTTATCAATAATTTTTCATGATCCACACAATCAAATGCCTTTTCATAGTCAATAAAGCACAAGTAACCATCTTTCTGGTATTCTTTGCTTTGAGCCAAGATCTATCGGACAGCAACTATGATATCCCTTGTTCCATGTCCTCTTCTGAATCCAGCTTGCACCTCTGGAAGTTCTCTATCAATATACTGCTGCAACAGTTTTTGAATTACTTTCAGTAAGATCTTGCTTGTGTGCGATATTAATGATATTGTTCGATAATTTCCATGGGATCACCTTTCTTTTGGAATGGGTACAAATATAGCTCTCTTCCAGTCAGTTGGCCAGGTAGCTGTCTTCCAAATCTCTTGACATAACCAAGTGAGTGCTTCCAGTGCGGCATCCGTTTAATGAAATATCTCAATGGGTATTCCGTCAATTCCCGGAGTCTTGCTCTTCGTCAATTCCTTCATTGCATCTTCGACTTACTCCTTCAGTACCATTGGTTATAGATCATATGCCACCTCCTGAAATGGATAAAGATCGACCAGTTCTTTTTAGTATAGTGACTCTGTGTATTCTTTCCATATTCTTTTGATGTTCTCTGCATCATTCAATGTTTTGCCCTTAGAATCTTTCAATCCTGTAACTTGAGGCTTAAATTTTTTCTTCAATTCTTTCAGCTTGAGATATGTCAAGCGTGTTCTTCCCTTTTGTTTTTCTAACTCCAGGTCTTTACACATTTCATTAGAGTAATTGGCTTTGTCTTCTCGAGCTGCTCTTTGAAATCTTCAGTTCAATTATTTTGTCTTTTGATTCTTTCATTTGCTTTAGCTACTCTCCGCTCAAGGGCAAGTTTCAGAGTCTCTTCTGTCATCCATTTTGGTCTTCTCTTATTTTGTTGTCTTTTTAGTGACCTCTTGCTTTCTTGATGGATGATGCTCTTGATGTCATCCCACAATTCTTCTGTTTTTTGTCATTGGTGTTCAATGCATCAAATCTATTCTTTAGATGGTCTCTAAATTCAGGAGGGATATATTCAAGGTCATATTTTGGCTCTTGTGGACTTGTTTTAATTGTCTTCCACTTCAAGTTGAACTTGTATATGAGCAGTTGATGGTTTGTTCCACAATAAGCTCCTGGCCTGGTTTTGGCTGAAGATATAGAGCTTCTCCATCGCCTCTCATGACAGATGTAGTCAATTTGATTCCTGTGTGTTTCATCTGGTGAACACTTCTCAATCTTTGTTGAAACATCTCAATATCTCAATGGGTATTCCTTCAATTCCTGGAGCCTTGTTCCTCACCAATCCTTCAGTGAAGCTTGGACTTCTTCCTTCAATACCATTGGTTCTTGATTGTATGCCACCTCCTGAAGTGGATGAAGATCGACCTGTTCTTTTTGGTACAGTGACTCTGTGTTCCATCTTCTTTTGATGCCTCCTGCATCATTCAATATTTTGCATATGGACACTTTCAATATTGCATCTCAAGGCATAATTTTTTTTTCCCTGAGTTCTTTCAGCTTGAGAAATGCCAAGTATGTTTTTCCCTTTGGTTCTCTAACTCCAGGTCTTTGCACATTTCATTATAGTAATTGGCTTTGTCTGTTCAAGCTGCTCTTTGAAATTTTCTGTTATCTTGTCATTTCTTCCATTTGCTTTAGAGCTTTGGTAGCCTAGTGCCTAATGCATTTGACTGTTAACCAGAAAGCTGGTGGTTAAAACCCACCAGCCACTTCTCAGAAGGAACATTGGGAAATCTACTTCCATAGTGATACCGCCTCGGAAACCCAAGGAGAGGTCCTATGAGTCGGATCTGACTTGATGGCAAATAACAACAACTCTCCACTCAAGGGCAAGTTTCAGAGTCTCTTCTGACATCCATTTTGGTATTTTCTTCTTTTCTCATCTTTTTAATGACCTCTTTCTTTCTTCATGGATGATGTTCTTGATGTCATCCCAAAATTCTTCTGGTTTTTGATAACTGGTGTCCAGTGCATCAAATCTATTCTTTAGATGGTCTCTTCTTTCTGGCTTTGGTGTTTGGTGCATAAATTTGAATAGTTGTATTAACTGGTCTTCCTTGTAGGTTTATGGATATTTTCCTATCACTAACAGCATTGTACCTCAGGATAGACCTTGAAACATCCTTTGTAATGATGAATGCCAGCCCATTCCTCTTCAAATTGTCATTCCCAGTACAGTAGATCATATGGTTGTCTGATTCAAATGCCCTAAATCAGGCCATTTCAGCTCACTAATGCCTAGGATATCAATCTTTATGCATTCCATTTCATTTTTTACAACTTCCAATTTTCCTAAATTCATACTTCCTACATTACACATCCCAATTATTAATGGATGTTTGCAGCTGTTTCTCCTCAATTTGAGTCCTGACATGTCAGCAAACGGAGGTCTTGAAAGCTTTACTTTATCCATATCAGTAAGGTTGGTCCTACTTTGATGATGCAGCTCTTTGCTAGCCATATTTTGAAAGGCTTCTGACATAAATGTCTCATTCTCCTGCACTGTATAGGATAATATTTCCCAGCTATTCATAAAGGTGTGCAGTAATGTATCAGACAGTGTTTCTCTGCTATTCATAAGGTTTTCCCTGGCCAATTATTTGAGAATTGGCTGGTCTCTTCCTTCTCCCTAGTCTCTCTCAGTTTGAAAGCTGCATTGAAACCTGTGCACCATGTGCAACCCTGCTGGTACTTGAAACACCAGTGCACAGCCTCAACCCTCACAGCAACATGCAAGTCATGATAGTATGACAAAGTGACAGACCAGTTTTTCTCCCTTAGCTGTTTGAAACCTGTCTGCTCTCCCCTTACTTGGATCCCTGGCACTGCTCTGCTCTATAGTCCCTCTGGCTTCTCTTTCCCCTGATTTCCTGGCTGATATTTTCTGATATCTTGGTCCTATTGAATAACAGAACTTGTCTTAAGTATAGCACCCACTGACCCAATATAAGGAAATTTCCATCCCAGTTAAAATTGAGGGAAATGTGAAGCAAGAGGAGAAAACATGTTTTCAAGACACTGCTATGCACATTTGAAAGTAAAGGGCACTCATCCAACTGAAGATGAGTACTATCGGAAGTGAGATTTCAAACATGAAAACAAAAGTCATAACTGTTAAAGTCGACTCATCCGTGTCATTATTCACTGTTTGACATGTTGTTGTTGTTAGTGCCGTTGAGTCATCTCTGACTCATAGTGACCTCATGTACAACAGAACGAAACACTTCCTTGTCCTGTGCCAGCCTCATTATCCTTTCTATACCTGAGGCCATTGCTGTAGCCACCCTGTCTACCCATCTCATTGAAGGCCTTCCCCTCTTTCATTGACACTCTGCTTTAGCAAACATCACATCCTTCTCCAGAGAATGATCCTTTCTGACATGAGTAAATTAGGTGAGATGAAGTCTGACCAATCTCACTTCCAAGGAGCATTCTGGCTGCTCTTCCTCCAGGACAGATTTATTAGTCCTTTTAGCAGTCCATGGTACTTTCTGCATTCTTCACCAATGCCACCACTCAAAAGTATCAATTCTTCCTGGTCTTCCTTATTCATTCTCCAGCTCTCACCTGCATATGAGGCTATTAAAAATACCATCCTTAGGTTAGGTGCATCCTAATCTTCAAGGAAATATCAACAGACTCATCTCTAATCTGTATTTCCCTAGAATAACAATGGAACCAAATTCACACAACGCAAAACACAGAGACAGTCTAAAATATATCAGAATGGTCAAATGAGAATCACCATAAAGATTGCGTTAAGAAGCCTTTACAATAGGCTCCATAAGTTCCTGCCTTCTGATATTCATGCTGTTGTCTAATCCTTTCCCTTTGAGTACTGATGGAACTTGTGACTTGGGTCTAGAAAATAGAAGTGGGACAAGTGATTAAGTCACTTTCTAGATTAGGTTACAAAGAGATGGTGACATTTGTCTTGGGCTCATTCTCTGTTTTGAGTTCACTCTGATGTAGCCAGCTGCCATATTGGAAGTTGCCCTATAAAGGGGCTCATGAACTAAGAAACTGAGGCAGCTTCTAGCCAAAAACCAATGAGGAATTATAGCCTTAGGCCCACAACCCACAAAGAATGAATCCTGCAAACAACCACATAGGTGAGCTCAGAAATGGATCCTCATCCAGTAAAGTTTCAGATGAGAGCATAGTTCCATCTGACACCTTGACTGCAACTTCATGACAGACCTTGAATCAGAGACCTTGAACTCTGCTAAACTGCACTGAGATACCTGACCCACAGAAACTGTAACATAACAATTCTTTAAGACATTAATTTTAGTGTAATTTGCTAAATAGTAGATAAATAACACAAAAGCCTTCATTCAGCACACACTTATTTCTTGTACAAAAAAAGTGAGACACACATTACAGAAAAGGACATGGAGGGTAGTCTTTTGGAAGATGGTTGAATCCATGATCACAAGATTTTTTTTTTTTCCTAATAAAAGCCCACATCATAGTTCTTTGGCAACACAGAACAAAGAGACTTTAAACTTGTGGGTAACAGACTTGACACATGAAGTACTAAAAGATTAAATCTGAGTGCTTAATATTTGCCAGTACGTGTATGACTTATTTAATGGCAATAGAACATTGAGGTTTTGATTCAGCATGAGCAAATTGTTTCCTTAAA
>NW_006922206.1:1362269-1367262 GCF_000298275.1 Orycteropus afer afer
CTTCCTTCCGAGGAGTGGCTGGTGGGTTTGAACCGCCAGCCGTCTGGTTAGCAGGCAAGTGTCTTAGCCACTATGCTACCAGAGCTCCCCCATGGAACCAACCTGGCTGTCTTAAATATGTAGAAAGCATATGTTCTTATCTTTGTCCATAGTCTTCCTCTACCAGAGAGACCACCAAAGGAATCTGTGCCAAGATGTCAGCATCCCCATGACTATTGTAGAATCTACTCAAGATAAAAGGTGAACTCAGCATCTACAGTTCATATTGGGTAATGGCATATAATTCAACACCTTTATGGTATTTTACATATTTTATTTCATTCAGGTCTCATGCAGATGTGAACTGAAAGCCTAGTCAACATATTGTATTGAATGTAAGACTTCACAGGAGCATGTGAACCCATCCCAAGTTGGTGCAAGACACTGAAACAATCCTCTTCCATTCTTGCAAACCCTGAACCATCAGTCATGCAGAGGACAATCAGATATGGTGGAAAAGGTCTTCAAGAAAGGAATAAAGTCAGAGAAGAGCCTCAGGTGGGGAGAACTTCAGAGTAGTGCATGCCTTCATTGGGGTTTATATCCCACAGAAATGGGCGAGAAGAGCCTCAGCCCGGAGAGAGGAAACCATTGTAACCCTTTCTCTCTCCTTTCTGCCTTCTCTTAGCCCACTGCTCTCAAATAATGTATTTCCCAAGAGCTGTTGGATTTTGTCTGCCATTATCTGTTTCTCTTCTTGGATCTAGCACCTTTTCTTACTTCCAAACAGAACAAAACCAAGGTCCTGTTTCCTAAAAGCCTTGGCACTCCAGCTAAGTCTGAGACACTCTCCTCTCTCATCACTGGGTCATTAGGAAATCTGAGTCATGAGATGATTGGAGAGCTTACTGAATGTCTGATAAAGGACATGCATTTAAATTCAAAATTCTTCTTATGCATGACTTTGCCCATCTGTTGCCTGTGTATACTCCAAAAAATAAGTGGGCTTCACACACATAACCCACAGGAGCTCATAATCTTGAGCTCTTTGCATAGTTACACTGATACTTTCTGTCTTCCAATGTGAACATCTGTGTTTGACACAAAACCAGTAATTCTTTTGTAATCTGGATCTCCAATAATACCTTTTTATATCAATCATAAAAAGGATTAGGATACTGGGTATATATCAGTATGGCTGTCAGGAAACACTCCTGCTTCCCAGTGATAGGAAAAACAATATTTAAGATAGATTTTGAAACACTGGTCCCATGGAAGTTCACTTTCTTTTATTGGTGTTAGGGATGGAACAAATACTCTTGAAGAAGTGTGTGTTTCTTCCTTCAGGGTATACACATTAGCCTCATTCGACTTTGCACAAACCACTTGCTTAGTGAAAGACAGAATCATGGCTTGTGGGGTGGAGAGATAATTTACAGGGCTTTTTAGGCAGCAAAATCCTCCATGCTTTGTGCTAAGAGCTGTCTCCACTACTCATAAACCGTGTTCCTGGAACAAGTGCAAATGTTTTTTAGCTGTGGTTTCATTATCCATAAACACATCTATCATTCACCTCATGAGATGAGGACTCAAAAAGAATTTTTATGAAGTATGTGGCCAAGCCCCTGTGACAGAGTAGGCACTCAACTAATAATGATTACTAGTATTCCTGCCACTAACATTGTTATTCTGATTGACATTATTGTAAAAGTGTTGAGTCCTCAACTTCTACAGCAAATGGAAACTCTAACAGGGAAAGTGAGAAATCAGAATCCATAAACACGCTCTGCAACCCCTTCAACAATACAGTTATGAAATCAGAATGACGTGCTTTGACTCCCTTCTTCACCCTTAGAAGGATTGAGAAAAGACTTCTCAAGCCCTCTCAGAAGGTGGATGGTCTGTTCATTCATCACTGTACTCTTTTGCTTTGGTGTGGTGGCTGGCACGAAGTCGGCACTCCATAGCTATCCAATGACAGCATTCTCTAATGGCTTTTAAAATATTAGCAAGTTCATCCCTTTTAAACGCTTTTAACTGTGGTTCAAGGAGCTGGAATTCCCCTGCATTCTTTCCTGGAAGAATGTCTGCTAAGTTTTAGATGGTGTCATCCTCTTGTCACTCATGGCTTACCTGGAGCAATGGGAATTATCGCAGACTGGTTAGATTCAATGCATCTCTACTAATACTTGCTTAGCAGTCTTTCTTTGGCAATATTTTTTTTTTTTGTAAGTAAGTATGCTACAGAGAATAACATGATTTAGTGTGGCCCAAGTCCTTGAATAATCTAGGTTTGTGAGAACTTGAACATGCATGCTCACGTAATGACTGGAAACTTACTGTAAGTCATGGAGAAATGTTGAGTCAAAGCCCCAGGAAATTCCAGGCAGGGCTCTGGGTCTCTACATGCTGGCTTAGTCAGAAAAGAGAAGGGAGCATTGGGAGATTGGAACACGAATGACAAGAAGACAAGGGACATAGCAAGACAAGTGATGTTAGAGCACCATATGATTGGTCTTTCATCTTCTGTTTTGTTTTTGCTTTATTATTATTATTATTATTATTTTAAATTACAAATTCTTCTCATGGACAGTAGCTCTGGTGGGGCAGTGTTTAAAACATTAGGCTACTAACAAAAGTGTCAGCAATACCAACCCACCAGCTACTCTCAGGGAGAACGACGGAACAGTCTGCTTCCATAAAGATTGATAGCCTTGGAAACCCTGTGAGGTAGTTGGAGTTCTATCTCCTCTTATATGTTCGCTGTGGGTCAGAACTGACTTGATGGCAGTGGTTGGGTTATCATGGACAACTTGACTCCACGGGTGGGATGTGCTGGAAACCAGATAATTCTCTTTGTGAGTGATGTGTAGAAATCCAGTGATGTCCTGCATCTCAGTTTTCATGCCTGTGAAATAAAGACACAGATCTAGGTAAATTTTGCCTATTCTCAATGGCCATCATCCACATATTATAAAAGCAACCATCAACTCTTTAGTCCCAGACTCCAGTAGATCAAGTTTCACTTGCATCTACATAATTAATGCCAACAGGCAAACAGTTATCCTTTTAAGCCTAGTAGCAAAATGATAGCACTGTACACTGAAGCCCAAGATCTCTTGTTATCCCTTTGTCAAATTAGCCCTTGGTGACAAGTTCATAGATAAATTAATTAATAGCATGTTGGATAAAAAGAAGTAAATCAAACAACAATATCCTGTTAAGCAAATGTTCAGGTTTTTTTTTTTTTTTTTTTTTTTTATAACTGAGTCTCCCTCTCTACCCACACCTCTCTTTGCCTTCTCTCACTTGATTTCCCTGGCCCAGGAGACATAGCTTCAAGTGTCTAATCTTCCTCTCAGAGATGCCTTGCCAAACCCAACTCTGGAGGCACTACAAAAAGCCTGAGAAATTTGGAGCTTACAAGATTTGTGTTTGTTCCATAGGATGGGTGATATTTAGTGAACTACTTTCAGCATCCAAGTAACCTTGTCAGTGACATCTCTCCCTGTGCCCCATGGAGAAGCCAATGTATATGACACAGTGACTTTTACAGAATCTCTCAGGATGAAAGTGGTGCTTTTAAGTACATATCAGTAATTCCCTTTCCTCTCTTTTAACCTACAGAAGATAAGCATTTCTTCAAAAAGGAGGCTTCTCAGGGTGTCCCAGGATTTCTAAAGGTCAAGTCTACAACTGTCTGTTTCACCCTGGCAAAATTACCCTCTCCTCTAGCTACTCCATAGGGAACATCCCTGTTTTGGTTACTTAGCACCACTCTGATAAGAATATACCGCAAATGGGATGGCCTGAACAAACAGGAGTTTTATTCTCTTACAGTTTGGAGGCTTTAAGTCTGAGTTCACAGTGCCAGGCTCTAGGGGCTGAGTGAAAGCCCCTCAACCTGGGGCTCCAGCTCTGCCTCCTGCTCCGGGCCCACTGGAGCTAGAGGCTTTTCTTTACTCAGACAGCTGTTGGCTGCTGAGACTAAGTCCAAGGTTGACAAGTAAAAAGGCACAGTTCTGATGTTACGAAACCACATGGCAGGCCATTAATTCAAGTCCATTGAAAGGCCCAAGGTCAGCAAAGCATGACAGGCTGCTGAACAGTGACATGGCTACATGCAGGGTCCAAGTGTGCCATAAGCTAGAGACCATTCCCCAAGGCTTCTCCTTATATACAGGAAGCAGACCACAACCATAAGGCAGCTACCCAGGTGCTCACAGTAGACTCCACCATGGGGTTGATGACCAGTCTCATCATGGGGAATACTACGTCCAGCTGCCCAGGCATTCAGCCAGGCCCAGCCAAGCTGACACACAAACTGAACTACTGTAATTTCTGAGCTTCCTAAAAGGGCTATTGGCTGCATTGTGCCATAATGTACAAAGTGGAAATCTGCAGGGTTTCTCCTACCTCACACCAGATAGCCCAAGGAACTTAGGCTTCGTTTGATGACAATACAAATATCTCATGGAATGTTTTTACTTTTTAATTATCTGTCTATCTATCTGGGAGCTCTGGTAGCATAGTGTCTAAGGCACTTGACTGCTAACCAGAAGGCTGGTGGTTCAAACCCACCAGCCACTCCTCGAAGGAAGTTTGGACATTTCTACTTCTGTAGTGATACTGCCTCGGAAACCCAAGGAGGGGTCGCTATGAGTCGGGGCCGACTTGATGGCAAATAACAACAACAACAACATCTATGTATCTATTTATATTATGCTTTGGGTACGAACTTAAAAAGATACTTTGTTTTACTTCAACAGTTTGTGTACATTTAACACCCCACTTACCGTCACTAACCATGACATGCTTGCCTCCCCTCCCATCCCATTGACCACCTCCTCCTCGTGCCCTTCTTAACTATGCACTTTTGTCTGTTTAGCTTTTCCTCTGTGTGAATGCTGCCCCTCTGATGCCCCATGGCCGATTGCTCTAAGGGGTGTATCTCTCTAGAGTAAGTGGGTGCATTGCCCTACAGTAGGTGTGCTGCATGTAGGTCTTTCTACCA
>NW_006922206.1:1368187-1368818 GCF_000298275.1 Orycteropus afer afer
TCTCGCCTTCCCTTCCATACCCAGTAACCTACAAAGTGAGTTCCTTTCCCTAATAAGCAAACCTTTCCTTGACATTTTACAGTAATGGGATCATAAAATATTTGCCCTTCTGTGATTGACTTATTTCTCTCAGCATAATGTCCTCCAAATTCATCCATGTTGTGACATGATTCCTGTATTCTTCATTATTCTTTAGTGTAGCATAGTATTCCATTCTGTAAATGTATCATAATTTGGTTATCCATTCATCTGTTGATGGACATCTAGGTTGTTTCCATCTCTTTGCTATAGTGAATTGTGCTGTGATGAACATGGATGTGCATATGTCTGTTTGTGTCTTGTCTCTCACCTCTTATTATGGAATTGCTGGATCAAATGGTACTTCTATTTTCAGTTTTTTAAGGAAGCACCATGCCATTTTCCACAGTGGTTGTACCATTTTGCAGTCCCACCAGCAATGCATGAGAGTTCCAATTTTTCTGCAACCTCACCAACATTTGTTGTTTTCTGTCTTATTGAACTTTCCTATTGCTGCTGATGGGGCAATCTACTTCCGTAGTGATACTGCCTTGGAAACCCAAGGAGGGGTCACTATGAGTCAGGTCTGACTTGACGGCACATAACAACAACA
>NW_006922206.1:1369893-1370443 GCF_000298275.1 Orycteropus afer afer
CTGGTGCGGGATCGGGCAGTGTTTCGTTCTGCTGTGCATGGGGTCGCTATGAGTCGGAAACAACTCGACGGCACTTAACAACAACAACAACAAACGGCTAATGATCATGACCATTTCCTCATGTGTTTGTTGGCTGCCAGTATATCATCTTTAGTGAAGTGTCTGTTCATGTCTCTTGCCCATCTTTGAATTGGATTGTTTGTCTTTTTGGTGTTGAAGTGTTGAAGTTTTCTATAAATTTTGGCGATAAGTCCTTTATCTGATATATCATAGCAAGATTTTTTTTCCCAGTCTGTAGGTTCTCTTTTTATCCTTTTGGAGAAGTTTTTCCATGTGTATGTTGTTGTTGTTGTTATGTGCTATCGAATCAGACCTGACTCATAGCGACTCCTCCTTGGGTCGGGATACTGAGGCAGTATCACTACGGAAGTAGGTTGCCCAACATTCTTTCCAAGGAGTGGCTGGTGGGTTTGAACCACCAGCCCTCTGGTTAACAGTAAGTACCTTAGGCACTAAAGGTCCCAGTCATCTAGCTTCTCTAACACTGCTT
>NW_006922206.1:1371821-1373368 GCF_000298275.1 Orycteropus afer afer
TTGCTAAACCTCTCTATTAGTTCCAGTATTTTATTTATTTATTTATTTATTTATTTATTTATTTATTTATTCATTCATTCATTCATTCATTCATTTTTTTGTGCTGAATTTCTTGGATTTTCTATGTATAGGATCATGTCATCTGGAAATAGAGATAGCTTTACTTCCTCTTTGTCAATTTGTTGTTGTTGTTGTTTGCCATTGAGTCGGCCCCGACTCATAGCGACCCCTCCTTGGGTTTCCGAGGCAGTATCATTATGGTAGTAGATTGCCCAACCTTCCTTCCAAGGAGTGGCTGGTGGGTTTGTACCTCCAGGCTTCTGGTTAACAGTCAAGTGCCTTAGGCACCAAGCTATAATTTAGATGCCTTTTATTTCTCTTTCTTGACATATTGCCCTGGTTAGGACTTACAATTGTTAAATAGAAGTGGTGACAGAAAGCATCCCTGTCTGGTTCCCATTCACAATGGGAATGTTTGAGTCTTTCTCGGACAACAATAATGGCTGCTGGGTTTGTGTATATGCCCTTTATTATGGTGAGGAATTTCCCTTCTATACCTATTTTGCTGAGAGTTCTGAACAAGAACTACTGATGGATTTTATTGAATACTTTTTCTGTATGAAAATGTATGAATGAATAAATAAATTCATTATTTATAAATTTATAATAATTTATAAATTCTGTATGAATAAATAAATAAATAAAATACTGGAACTAATAGAGAGGTTTAGCAAAATAGCAGGATACAAGGTCAACATAAAAAAATTACTTGCATTCCTCTACATTAACAAAGAGGTCTCTGAAAAAGAAATAAGGAAAGCAATACTGTTTACAATAAAAAACAAAACAAAACAAAACAAAAAACTCTGCCATCCAGTCAGATCAGACTCATCTCAACCCTCCTTGGGTTTCCGAGGCAGTATTACTATGAAATACAGAAAAATCAACCGATATGATCTTATGGTTCTTTTCTTTTGTTTCGTTCATGTGATTGATTACATTGATTGTTTTTCTGATGTTGACCACCCTTGCATCATTATTATGACTTCCACTTCGTCACTAAGTATTATTTTTTTTATATATTGTTGGATTCTGTTGGCTAGGATTTTGTTGGGAGCTCTGGTAGCGTAGTACCTAAGGCACTTGACTGCTTACCAGAAGGCTGGTGGTTCAAACCTACCAGCTACTCCTCGGAAGGAAAGTTGGCAATCTACTTCCATAGTGATACCACCTCAGAAACCCAAAGAGGGGTCGCTATGAGTTGATATTGACTCAACAGCAGTAATTGTGAGAATTTTGTTGACATTCTTTGCACCTATATTCATGAGGGATACTGGTTTGTTGTCTTTGTTTTTAGTGGTGTCTTTCCCTGATTTTGATATCAATGTAATGCTTGCTTCATAGACTGTAATGCTTGCTTCATAGACTGAATTTGGGAGAATTTCATCTTGTTCTATGTTCTGGAATATTTTGAGTAGTATACATGTCAACTCTTCCCTGAATGTTTGGTAGATTTCTCCCGTGAAGTTATCTGGGCCAGGAGTTTT
>NW_006922206.1:1375448-1376645 GCF_000298275.1 Orycteropus afer afer
GATTGACACGGTGACTGCAATGATGGGCTCAAGTATAGCAGGGATTGTGGGGCTGGTGCGGGATCGGGCAGTGTTTCATTCTGCTGTGCATGGGGTAGCTATGAGTCGGAAATGACTCGACGGCACTTAACAACAACAACAACAACAGTGTTTCTAGAGAAACCTCTTCTATCTTCTCAAATCTGTTGGAGTACAGTTCTTCATAATAATCTGTAAGTATCTTTTTTTTTTTTAATTTCAGTTGGTTCTGTTGTGATGTCATCCTTTTTGTTTACTTTTCATGTTATTTGCATCTTCTTTCTTTTCTTTTGTTAGATTTGCCAGTGGTTTGTCAATTTTGCTAATCTTTTTAAAGAAGCACTTTCTTGATTTGTTGATTTCCTCTTTTTTTATTTTTTATTTTTTTGTTTTGTTTATTTCTGCTTTGAGCTTTATTATTTCCTTACTTTTGGATACCAAAGGTTTCTTTTGTTGCTCATTTTCTAATTGTTGGAGTTGCTGAGTTACAGTGTTGATTTTTTTCTTTCTTCTTTTTTGATATGTCCACTTATTGCTATAAATTGACCTCTGAGTACTGCTTTCACTGTATTCCATTGGTTTGGGTAAGATGTATCTTCATTCTCATTTGTTTCTAGGAATTTATTATTATTATTTCACACTTTATTTCTTCTGTTACCCAGTAGAATTTTAGCACTGTATTATTCAGTTTCCACATATGTGATATTTTTCCTTGATCTTTCTATTATTGATTTCTAACTTTAGCATTTTGATATGAAAAGAGGCTTTGTAGTATTTCAATGCTGCTGAATTTATTGAAGCTTGTTTTGTGTCCTAACATATGGTCTATTCTGGAGAGTGATCCATGTGCACTGGAGAAGAATGTGTATTGTGCTTTTTTTGGGTGGAGTGCTCTGTATGTGTCTAAGAGTTTGAGTTGGTTGATTGTGTTGCTGAGTTCTTCTGTATCTTTGTTGACTTTTTTTTTTTCTAGTTATTCTGTCCCTCCTTGAAAGTGGTATGTTAGCTTCTTACTACTGCTGTAGAGTTGTCTGTTTTTCCTTTCAATTCAGTTAATATTTGCTTTACATATTGTGGAGAACTTTTATTGGGTGTATAGATATTAATTATGGTGATGTCCTCTTGGTCAAGTGATCCTTTTAGCATCAAATTCTTCTTTGTCACTTATGCTGTTTTTCA
>NW_006922206.1:1377089-1404478 GCF_000298275.1 Orycteropus afer afer
GCTGATGGTTCAAACCCACCAGCCACTCCTCAGAAGAAAGATTAGGCAATCTACTTCAGTAGAGATAACACCTTGGAAACCCAAGGAGGGGTCACTATGAGTCGAATTGACTCGATGGCAATGAGTATTTTGTTTTGTTTTGTTTTCTTGATCTAGTATTCCAATGTGGTGTATGTTGTTTCTTTTCATGTCATCCCATATAACTCTTAGGTTCTCTTCATTTCTCTTAAACCTTTGTTCTGATTTTTCTTCAAAAAGGCTGGTGTCAAGGGACTTGTTTCCTAGTTGGGAAATGTGTTCTTCAGCCAGTTCTAGTCTACTCTTTTGTCCTACTGTGTTGTCTAACTCTATAATTTCAGTGTTCATCTTCTGGATTTCTAACTGCTGATTTTGTGTGACTTCTAATTGTGCATTTACCTTATTATTTTGTTCTTGAATGGTTTTCCTGAATTCTTCCAGGGTCCTATCCATCTTCTTGTTGATTCTGTTTGTGGTTTCCTTGAGCTCTTGGAGAGTCCTTTATACATACCTTCTAAATTCCTTCTCAGATAATTCTATTGCTTGTTCTTCTTCTGTGATAGATCATTCTTTAGCCTGGGATTTTATTTCCATTGTCTTGTCTCATCATTTTTGTTTGATTTGAGATTGTCTGTTGTTTCCTAGGCCTTTTGAAGTTGTTGTCTTTATCTGTTAGTTATATATTGATGTGTTTCGCCCTGATTTTATGTTTCACTGTATCTGAAAGTGTGGAGCAGGTGTACCCTTTTTGGCTGTTAATTCAGCTGTACTGGGTTGTGCTTCAGTTCTCCTTGCATTGGTGGAATCACTGGTGGGGATGTGGATGCAGGTCTCTGTTCTCATGGAATGTTTTTAATTACAAGTAATGCAATTTTCATATAATTTACTACTTTTGAAGATAATATAGTGTAAATTATTCTGTATCAATTGTGTTCCAGTGTGACCAAACTGCTTTAAGCAGTAACATGCAGAATGTTCTGTCTTTTTCAATACTGTGCTTGGTCTAATCACCAAACTTTTATCCACTTTGATCTCTGACTTAGGATTTCAATGGGGACATACTTAGTCAGGTTCACACTAATCAAAATAATTGACAGCATAATTGATTTATCATGACATAAATCTGTTAGATGTTACCTTAGAATGCTACCCAGTGGACAATGAGGTGCTTTTTTTATGAGATTTCTAGCAGCCCTAATGTTGAGAGCTGGGTTTTTGAAGCTTTCTTTGTGAAGACATGCACAACTCAGAATATTTTAGCACAAACACACCACATTTCTCTCTGTCTCCAGGAAGTAACATAAGTTCTTGCAATTTTATAATTATTTTAAATAAAAGGTAGTTTTCTTGACTGAACAGCCAACTTGATAAAATAATGTTTCATAAAAACATATATCTATATATTTTATCCAATTTTAGTGTTTCATGATATCTCTTGGTTTTATCTACTATTTTATATTTGGCAACACAGTTCTTACCTGACCAAGCAGAGTCAGCTTCCTTCTGTACTTACTTGGTTAACTCAGCTTTGAATTTTTAAGTATAGTAACACTGAGTTGTGTGTCTGATATTCTGCTCTCACTTCTTAGATTTTGCAATATCATAGTGGGTAACAGGGATAAATATAAATATAAAATATTTACAACTTTCTTTGCATTCTGGACATAATCACTTAACTGGTACTTAAGTCTTTAATTCCAATTAATTTACAATTAGAAATCATCTTACTCTTTGAAGTAATTGTCTAAGTTTGTGCTTTGTAACTTTAAGAGAAGGTAGTATTTTTGTTAATGAGTGGAAATCAGACCTTCTCACACATTAGAAATTCTACTGGAAAGCACATGGCCTGTGGTTTTTTGATAGAACACGTGAAACCTTGAATATGCAATTTTCAATCTAAATTTCAAATATTAATGAGTCAAATAGTATTTCAATGAAAACAGAAATGAATAACTTGTGTCATTAAGTGAATTGCTGAAGTAACAAATTGTCACAAATTTGTTTTTGCTGTTTGGTACCATCGAGAAGGTTCCAATTCATAGTGACCCCATGTATAACAGACCAAAATACTTGCCAGTACTGTGCCATCCTGACAACCACTGCTATGTTTGAGTCCATTGCTGCAGCCACTGTGTCAATCCATCTCATGTAGAGTGTTCCTCTCTTTTGCTGACTTTCACCAAGCATCATGGCCTTTTAAAGGGACTGGTCCCTCTTGATAACATGAACAGAGTAAAGTCTTTCAAGTCTCGTTTCTAAAGACCATTCTGGCTGCACTTTCTCCAAGGATTGTCTTCTGACAATCCACATATATTCGATATTCTTTGCCAACAACACAAATCAAATGTGTCAATTTTTCTTCCATCTTCAGTTTTCATTGTCCAGCTTTCACATGCATGGGAGGTGATTTTAAAGATTATGGCTTGGATCAGGTACACCTTACTCATCACATTGACATCTTTGCTTTTTAACCTTTTAAAAGAGGTCTTTTGCAGCAGATTTTCCCAATGCAGTATGTCACTTGATTTCTTCTCTGCTGCTTCCATGGGCATTGATTGTGAATCCAAATGAGATTAAAGCCTTGACAACTTCATTGTATTCTCCATTTATCATGATGTTGCTTATTGGTCCAGTTGTGATGATTTTTGTCTTTTTTATGTTGAGGTGTAATCCATGCTGAAGGCTGTTGTCTTTGATCTTTATCAGTAGGTGTTTCAAGTCCTCTTAGCTTTCAGCAAGCAAGGTTTGTCAACTATTTATTACAGGTTGTTAATGGTGTTAATGAATGTTCCTTCAATCCTGATGCTGTGTTCTTCTTCATATAATCCACTTTCTAGGATTATCTGCTCAGCATAAGAATGGTGAAATGTTACAACCATGTTCCACACTGTTTCCAATGTTAAAACTCATAATATTCCCTTGTTCTGTTTGAAGGACTGCCTCTTGATCTATGTGCAGGTTCAACAGGAGCACAATTAAGTGTTCATAAACTTGGTGGTAGAAAACAACATAAATTTATTATATTACAGTTCTGTAAGTCAGAACTCTGACACAGTTCCATTGACCAAACATGAAGGGTTCGGCAGGGCTCCATTCCTTTCTGGAAAGTCTAGGGAAAAAATAATTCCTTAGTCTTCTCCAGCTTTTTGAGGGTACCCACATTTTTTGGATCATGGCCCCTTCCTTCATCTGAGAGCCAGAAACGAATGATTGAGGCATTACACCACCTCATTCCAATATTCTCTTAAGTCTCCTGCTTTACCCATTCCCTTGTTACTTCCCTGGATCCACTCAACTACTCTAGGACATTCTGCATCTCAAGTCCTTCATGTAATCACATCTTCAAACCCCCTTTGCCACTTAACGTATCATAACCACAGGTTCTGAGGATTAGGATGTGGACGCCTTTGGTGAGTCATTATTCTACTTGACACACCATTTAATCAATTCAAGATTTTATTTCTTGATTTGTTCAAATAGACAGGTAATCCCAGGTGAGAAGGTGCAGGAGCAAATTTCTAACATTACAGGGGAGGCACACAGGACACTGATGCCTCTGCTTTAGTATCTTGTAAGGTTTCAAGAAAATAAAACAAAACAAAACACTGTCATCAAGTCAATTCTGACTCATAGCATCTCTCATTGGGTTTCCAAGGCAGTAAATGTTAATGGAATTAGATTACCTCATCTTCCTTCCACAGAGTGGCTGGTGGGTATGGACCAGCAATCTTTTGGTCAGGCATCGTGCCAACAAAATTCCTTGGGTTTCAAGAAAGAGGGTGGCAAATTGAATGGGAAAGGAAATCCTGGGGTCTTGATGGACAAGTGCAAAGACATGTTGAGGTTTTACTTTACAGTACCCTTAAGTGGCTACCTCTGGGTATTTGAAGAGGAGTGGGTACTCTGATAAAACCAGGGATTCTAACTCAAGAAGAGATTTATTTAAAAAGACATTACTCTTTCAGATGATCTCTGGATATGCTGAGGCCTTAGATTAAGAATCCCAGTTTGAAGATAACAAACAACTCAATACGTGCATATTGTGGTCTGTGAGAAAAATTCCTCCTTCCACCCATCAGGTAGTAGCCCAAGGTGCACCAGGGTTACAGCATGAAGCAACTGAGCCCAGGCTAGGAATGTTTACAGCATGTGTGTTGCACTTGCTGTGTTTATGTTTCTTATTGAGTAGGGCTCTTACTGCCATGAGCGGTGAAGATTGAAAGGCACCAATGACCAACTGAGCTCCATGTCGCACTTAATCTCTATTCAATAACAACCCAACCTTTTAATTAAAATCTAGAGTAAAACAAAAACAAGACAAGAAGCCAAGTCCTATTTTCAGTATGAAACCTCTCTACTTTCATATACTTCATAGTATTACATAGTACTACTTCATAGCACTTTCTTATTTCATACAACTTACTATGTCTCACAAATTTCTATCTTTCTCAACTAGTGACTGGAAATGATCTAGGCCCATGGCCACGTGTCAGTGGCTATCACAAAAAGACCTCTGTGTTCACTAGAGACCTGCCACATGTGGAAACCTATGCCGAATCCTTCTACTCTGCCCTTGTTTCTTGGGCTATCCAAGAAATTCAGGATGATGTCTGACCACTGTAAAATAAACCCTCAACAAAAAGCCCTTTGGGGTTTTAAAAGTTGTTGAGAAAGACTAATTTCCAAGATCTCATAGTCGCAATAAACCTTCAGGGAACAAATTTTATCACTTGGGGAAAAATAATTAAAAAATGCTTACTCAATCTGTTTTTAAGTGTGGAATCAATAGAACCTACCAACTTATTGTTTCTACGTTACTTTTAAAACAGTACTATGGGCACAGTCTATGTACATTAATACATGCAACTAATTCAGGATTTTACAAGATCATAATTTTTTTTCTGAAAGGAAGAGACATCTACACAGGTTTTCTCACATGTTCCCCAATTTATCATTGTATTCTCTTAAACTCTGGGGTGTTGCATTTTAAGGTCCTATTGAATAAATCAAAACAGCATATTATCTGAAATTAGGAACCAGACAGGACAGCAACTAAAATTAATTCACCATCGTAATCTCCTCCTAAGAAACTCCCCGAGGGAAAACATTATAGGCCCATTTCCATGGGAGAGATTTAAATATATCTCTTCTATGAGCTTTACATGTCTAAATCCCTGCACATTAAAATAAAAATGCATCCTCTCAGAAGAGAAAACTAGAGTCTGCTCTGACCTATAAATGAGTCCAATTAAATGTAATCAACTTACACATCTACATTTTAGAAACATTTTGGATATCTGAGAGAGAAATTGGGACTAAAGATGGATTTGCCCATGTACATTTGCAAACTACTCAAACCTTTCCTTGCAATGAAAAGCAAACCCGACCTGAGAGCTATCAGCACTGACACACATGCAAACGAAAATCCAATCATCTTGTCCCTTCATCTTGAAGTTACACATGCAAAAATAATAACTGTCTTCGACAGAAGTGTTGTTAAACATTGGTAGCCGAATTCCATTCCATCTCACCTCCAGTGGGCTTGGGGTGGGGGGCACTAAGCATGCTTGGGTTAGTTGGATATAATATGATACAGGGCTGGAAGCTCTCCTCGGATTTCAAACAGGTCAACTTGTCAAAGCTTTATGTGGGAGCCAATTACATTAATTTTCCACAGCAACCAAATACATATTTCATTTCCATCTCCCACCAGGGACAGAGCCCAGGGATCCTGTTTCGAAAGGCTCTTATCACTAAGTAACATTCATACCCCCAAAGGAACCCTTGGCAGCCGGTGGCCCATTGATGTGAGTGTGCAAGCCCTGGGCTGCTGGATGCTGCCATGGAGCCACTCACATCCTCATGCTCAGGGACAATGGGACATCCACGATGGCCACATTGTCAATAAATTTCAATTACACTAATTGCCAAGAGTTCAATGAGTGCACTTTGAAAAGAGGGGAGGAGGCTGAGGAATAAAGAAAAAGGGAGCCAATACCTCGCAGGGATGGAGAAAAGGAAGTAATAATAAAAGCCTCTGTTTCTAATGGGGGCGTCCGAGTAGTTTTCAACATGGCTTAGCCAGATTTTACAAGCTGTTCAGCTTCAGGGATCCTGTTTTACATTTCTTTGTTACTGTCTCCAAACAACAAATACAGAAACTCAATTATATGGCATTATATTTCAGGGGAGATTCAATTTCTAAGTTATTTCTCTCTCTTTCTCTTTCTCAACCCATTGATCGGGTCTGCTTGCAAGGATAATGTGCTGAGTTTGAGGACAAAATAAAGTTACTTTTCAAACAAATCCTGAGAATGGCAAGAACTGAGGGAGAGGGTCCTATGATGTAGATTCTGAAAGAGAGGAAGGAAATGAAACAGAAAATGCTGCGTCACCCCCAGCACTCACATGTGAAACCCATGGAGCTCAGTTCCTTGGACTTGGCATTGGAAGGAAGTGGAGTCTTGATTCATTTTTCAGGAATAGGGAGTTCACCATCCTTGCTCATTCATCTTGGTCTTCACAAGGAAGAATAGAACAAAAGCAAAAGTGATGTTTGTGACTTTTAGGATATCAGCAGCTCCTCAAAGTCTACTTGGTATCACAGATCCAATGGACTCAGACCAGCACCTCCAGAACATCAGACAGTGGAGGGGGCTTCTTCATCTTGAGACTCTCAGTTAGAGTATCAAAGAAACCTGAGAGGTCAAGACAGCATGCTTATGTTTGTGGCTAGTCCCTCTTGCTGAAACTCATGGTATCTAGGGCATGATGAGCCAATGAGGCTAAGAAGACAAGAGACCTGCTGATTTCCCCTATTGTTGGTGTTGTTGAGGTTGGTTTCAACTCATAGTGACACTATGCACAATATAAGAAGCACGGTCCAGTCGTTCACCATCTTCACAGTCATTGCCATGCTTGAGCTCAACATTGCAGCCACTGTGTCAATCCATCTCACTGAGTGTCTTCCCCTTTTCTTCTGACCTTCTACTTCCCCTAACACGTTATCCTTCTCCAGGGGCTGGCTCCTTCTGACAACATGAACAAAGTATGAGAGACAAAGCCTGGCCATTCTTGGTTCTAAGGAGCACTCTGGCTGTACTTGCTCTAAGATAGGTTTGTTTGTTCTTCTAGCAGTCCATGGTACATTGAACATTCTTTGCCAATACCACAATTCAAAAGCATCTATTCTTTTTTGGTCTTCCTTATTCCTTATTGTGCAAGTCTCACATGCATATGAGGCTAATGAAAATACCATTACTTTGGTCAGGTGCACCTTAGTCTTTAAAATGGCATCTTTGATCTTACACACTTTAAAGAGGCTTCTTGCAGAAATTTACCCAATGCAATGCATCATTTGATTTCTTGACTGCTGCTTCCACAGGCATTGATTGTGGATAGAAGTAAAATAAAATCTTGAACAACTTCAATTTTTTCTTCATTTTTCATGAGATTGCTCATTGGTCCATTTGAGATGATTTTTGTTTTCTTTATGTTGAGGTATAATACACACTCAAGACTGTAGTCTTTGATCTTCAATCAAAAAGTGCTTCAAGTCTTCTTCACTGTCAACAAGCAAGGTATATTCCACATGAAGTTAGAAGCCATGTCAAGCATAGATTTGATGCATTGAACACTGGTAGCTGAAGACCAGAAAAGTTGTGGGATGACATGAAAGATATGATACATGAAGAAAGCAAAAGATGATTTAAAAGACAGGAAAGGAAGAGAATATCAAAATGGATATCAGAAAGGAGTCAAAAACATTCTTTTGAACTGAGAGTAACTAAAGACAACGGAAGGAATGATTATGTAAAACAGCTGAACAGAAGACTTCAAAGGGCAACTGGAGAAGATGAAGTCAATATTATAACAAAATGTCCAAGGACCTGGAGTTGAAAAATCAAAGGGGAAAAACATGCTCAGCATTTCTCAAGCTGAAAGAACTGAAGACAACATCCAATCCTCAAATTGTGATATTGAAGGATTCTAGGAGAAAAATACTGATTTCTCCTGTAACTGAGTGAAAGTAGGGCTTAGAACCAGTTCAAACCATTTCACTCGTGACCAACACAACAAAATCAGAATAGATGCAAATTTGTAAAACATAGATATTCCAGAATGGGAAAAATTATGGTTTCAAGCCCTGGAATGGGAACTTGGAGGAGGTATAGTGAGACCTTCCAGGAGGCTTCTGCCAGGAGCCCAATGTAGGAAACTGAGGAAAGTGACAAACATTCAAAGCTGCACTTTCGGTGGCCATCTTTGAGTGGGACAACTATGTTTCTGACTCTGCTGATCAAAAGATTTGGGTGATATACAATGTGTCTATTGCCCTTATTTTCTAAGAATAAGATTAAGTTTCTAGCAGGGCATCTACTCCTAGTTTTTTCCCTTCAGTTTACCATTCCATTACTCAAACATTTCATAGATTTCGGTCTGTTCTAGTATCATTTAATCAGCTATGACTGACCTGAGTAGAACCAGTTTGAAGCTGTGGTTTAAAATACCTAAATTTGGCTGTCTTCCAGGGGAAACCTTGTTTATCTCAGCTTGGTATAGCAGAAATAGAAAAAATGTGGGCATGGAGTCAAGTTCAGGTTGAAACAAACCATTAACTTGCACTGACTTGTGCCTTCCTTTACTAAATGGAGATAATAGGAAATCTTTTACTTAGAGGACACTGTTGAGGGCACTGTTCTGAGCAGCCTCTGTGAATGAACTCATTTCATCCTCACATTTAATCCTCAGAGGCATCTTTGCTCATCTTCCAACACAAAACCTTAACGCCAGAGAAAGCTGGTGCTAGTAAATTATGTCTCCATAGTACTTTTAAGTCATTGTATTACCTCTTGCAAGGATATTTTCATTTTGAACAGTATCTCTGCTTATTGAATGAAGTGCTTTGTGCTCTGAAAGGGGCTTAAAGCATCAAGGAGCAGATGGGGAAAATTGTAGGAGCTTGATCTTTGGAAACACGGTGCTAATTACACCCTGGGAGGATTAAGCTAAAGGCGTGGGGCTGATGACAACACTCCCCGGCCCATCTGAGGGAGACTGTGCTCAATGGAGGACTGTGCTCTGGGAACAAAATATCCAGCAGTGCCATTGTGTGTTTGTCAACGCCTGATGCGAGGCGCTTTCTTTATCAAAGAAGAATGCGAGGGCACTTTTAATATGCTCACTGGTCCGCCAGACTCTGATTGCATTTACTTAGCTGCATGTTTGTTTGGTCACATGATCCACCTTCCAGATAACTGCAGATTCTTTATGGCTCAAGGCTTCACCACTGTGGAAAAAAGTGAAAGGGAAGAGTGACAAAGGAATGTTTAGGGCCACTCAAGTCTTGGTCACTTAAAGTGTGTGGAACAAAACTCACAGAACACTGTGTGTCTCTCAGAGGTCTTAAATTATCTCATTGTGTACGTGTTTGTAACCTATTATATAAATACAATTTGAAAAAGTAATAATGAGGAAATCTGAAAAATAAAAAACATGCTCAAACAGGATGTGCATCAGTTCCCAAATGCTTACATAACCCCTGGTGCTACTGACATCCAATGGGTGGGGACAAAAAATAAATAAAAACCTCACTGCCATTAAGTCACTTCTGACTCCCTTTGGGTCTCCAAGGTGGTAAATATTTACAGAAGTAAATTGCCCAGTCTTCCTTTCATGGAGTGTCTGGTAGGTTTGAACCACCAACCTTTTAGTTAGCAGTGAAATACCCTAGGCACTAGGCCACCAGAGCTCCTTATGGGTGGGGACAGGGGAACTTTATTTTTGTCCCAGATAGCAAGTTTTTCTTTAGGTACTGGGATCTGGCCCTGGAAAATGCCTCCCTGTTCCCGTTTGCCATGATCTCAGAAGGCCAGGCTTCTGGAGCTCTCCTGTCCACTGTCCCAAGAGGAGTCCTGTACACTGTGGTGAATAATACACCTCATCATTTTTATAGACCTGAAAGTAGCTCAGGCCCCTGGGTCATGCAAACAGTTTGTGCCCCACTACTAACCTAAAGGTTGGAAGTTGGAATCCACCCAGTGGTCCCCACTCAGCCGAGAAGAACCCTGTGAGTTGGCAATGAGTTTGGTTTGGGTTGGAAAATAGTTCAAGCACATCCATGTCTCTCTCTCTGTCTTTTTCTCTCTCTGCACCACACACACACACACACACACACACCCGTCTATCAACCTATCATCAGTTGTCATCAAGTTGATTGTGACTCATAGCAACCCCATGTGTTCTGGTTATCCAGTGCTGCTCTGACAAGAATATACCACAAATGGGATGGCTTGAACAAACAAGAGTATATTCTCTTACAGTTCAGAAGGCTAGAATTGCCAGGCTCTAGGGGCTGTGTGAAAGCCCCTTGACCTTGGGCTTCAGATCTAACTCTTGCTCCTGGCCTATTGAAGCTAGAGGCATCTATTCACTCAGGCAGCTACTGGCTACTGAGGCTAACAAGCCCAAGGTCAACAAATAAAATGGCAGAGTACCGACATTAAAAAAACCACATGGCAGGCCATTAATTCAAGTCCATTGAAAGTCCCAAGGTCAGCAGAGCATGGCAGGCTGCTGAACAACAACACGGCTACAGGCAGGATTCAAGTGTGCCATAAACTAGAGACCATTTCCAAAGCTGTTTCTTATATACAGGAAGCAAATCACATACCCAAAGTGGCTACTCAGCTGCTTCAATAGATTCCACCGTGGAGTTAATCATCAGCCTCACCATGGGGAATAACTACATTCAGTTGCCCATCCACTCAACCAGGCCTAGCCAAGTTGACACACAAACTTAAACACCACACCCACGTGTGTCAGAGTAGAACTGTGCTCCAGGAACTTTTCATGGCGGTGGTCTTGCAGAAGCAGATTAGCAGGCCTTTCTTCTCAGAAACTGTTGTGTGAGTTCAACCCTCAAAGCTTTTGGTTAGTTGCCAAGGGCTAAACAGTTTGCACCATCCAGAGCCTCCTTTATCTGTGTAGTCTAAAGAAAGAATACATATACCTCCTTTTGAGAGAATGAGGAGAAAACAATTTGAAATTGCTCTCAGCAATGGACAGAAAGAAGCTGAGATTGTGTCATGGAGACTGGACCTGGAGATCAGGCTTCCAGGTGACTTATGTATCAGGCAATCAACAAGATAGGAATGAAAATTGCTTCTGCGTTTGGCCAAGATGAGCTCTAAGTTCGACGCGATAGAGGGAGGTGTGTGGGAGCCACCCAAAGGCCCTAGACCATTCAGGATTCAGCTGGGAGTGGTCCTGCTGGGCTCAAAACAAATGAATCCCCTGAGCAGATGAAAGCATGGAAAAGAGGGATCAATAAGGAAAAAGAAGGGGCAGAAATGAAGACAAAGCAAAACCGAGACACTGCAATTTGAAAGGTGGTATGTCCAGGTTCAATTTTTTTTTTTCCTTTTAACTATTGGTGACTTTAGGAAATTTATTTATTTTTAAAGTTGAGTTTTCTGAAATATTTCTTAATTTCTATTTATTTATTTAAAAATGTGGGCTAGGTTGTTGTCTTCAGCTTTCAGACCTTGTGGCATTCTAGTCAATAATCTTAGAGAAATTCATGACATAGGATGAAAGAGTACTGTCCCAGACCTTGAAGAGCACACAGTATCAATTTCACTCGAAGGTCCCAGAGGATGTCAGGAAGCAGAATCAACCCTTGGGGCTCGCTTAACTCATGGGGACCAAATAATGATAAGGATCTTGTAGCGTTTGCCTCAACGAAGGTTACAAGCACCGTGAGAACCGTTGTCTTTTTTCAAGACAAGGCCCAAGTATAAATTATTATTTCTCAATATTGATCTTGCCTCTTTTTAGATCAAGTGACCTCTCTGAGTCTGCTTCAGTGGCTTCTGGCATGTTAAGGATAAGAATGATGGCTGTCCTACCAGTAATGGTGAGTGACATCTCCCGATAGCCAGGCTTTGGGCCAAGCATTGTTACATGAACTATTACATGCAACCTTCCTCTAAGGGAAGCATAGAGTAGGAATTACTAGGATCTCATTTTATAGGCAGCAAAGGAACATCTCTTTTGTAGAAAGTAAAAGAAGATTATGTGGTCAGAAGGGACCAGTCCTTGAAGAGGATATCATGCTTGGTAAATGGAGGGTCAATGAAAAAGGGAAAGACCCTCAATGACATAGACTGACACAGTGGCTGCAATGATGGGCTCTAGCATGGTTGGGCAATCCTACTTCCGTAGTGATACTGCCTCGGAAACCCAAGGAGGGGTCGCTATGAGTCGGGGCTGACTCGACGGCAAATAACAACAACAACAACAAGCATAGCAAAAATTGTGAGGGTGGCACAGGACTGGACAGTGTTTCATTCTGTTGTACACAGGGCCACTCTGAGTTGGAATCTATGTGACAGCACCTAACAATAATATAGGAAGCTCAGAGCAGAGAAGTAGTAATATTCACAGGATGAGAGCACTGTAAATTATAAAGTAAGCCTTTGAACCAGGACCACCTATCTCCCCATGCCTGTGCTGTTGGCCAGTTAGATAGTGAACTTCTTCCTTTCCTTGTGAACATTTTGGTATATGAAGCCTATTGTTTCAGCACGGACAGATAGACACTTGGGGTGTTAATATAACACCCAGGATGGAAGAGACAGCTGAGTTCAGACTTTGCATCCCTGTGTGTATCTGTGATGACACCTGGCTCCCTGGGCACATGGTTGCCAATACTGTTCCATGGAATCTCTTGAAGGCAACCCACCTTACCTGTACCCTGTCTATGTCATGACATTGTTTGTCTTCTCATTGGAACATTCGTGGAATATTACCCAGAGGCAAGCCTAGATCCCTCACTGCTGCTGCTGATGGGAGAGTCATAGGAGGGAAAGCAGGGAGTTATTCACCCAGGATCAAAAGGATCGTTCCATGGGCACACAGGATTCCAATTCAAGCCCACCTCCATTTCACTCCTTCACTCCACCCCAAACTCCACACAGAATCAGATGTGGTTCTGAGTGCCGGTCTCCAGACTCCATAGAGTACAAAGTGGTACCTTCTACTTTACAGGAGGAAGCCAAACAAAACCCTAACCTTCAGCTCATCCTATTATCTCATCTCTTATCACTTTTTAGCCATTTTCTGATGAAAACCCTCAAGATGTCTGTTATTCAAGCCAACAAACTAAACTCAGCAAACTCAATGCCATCGAATCAATTCCAACTCATAGTGATCACTATTGGGTTTCTGAGGAGGTAAACCTTTATGGAAGTAAATTGCCCCATCTCCCTTCCAAAGAGTGGCTGGTGGGTTTGATCCCCCAACCTTCTGGTAAGCAGTCAAATGCCTTAGGCACTGTGCCACCAGAGCTTGGAAATCCTGTGTGAGTTTCAGTTCTTGCCATCTGCAGAGGAGTTTGTCAGTGGGACCTTCTGTATAATTCCTCAACAAGTGTGTGAATTTTTTTTTTTTGATAAGAAATTCTTTAAGAACTTGACCAGGTCGAATTGCATTTATTCCCTTTTTAGCTTTTCTTTTTCTTCTGGAAATTTCCAGGAAACCCTCCAGGCATCTGTGAGCTCCGCGAAGCAGTGACTACAGCACAGGCTAAGTAAACTCCGGAAGTGTGATGTATTAAACCTGGCAGGAGCCTGCTCATTCATCTTTGAAGTGTGGCTGGAGCATCCGCGATACCAAAAGGCATTGCATTAAAATGAAAAGCTCCCTTATGGCAATTGAAGGTGGTTTTTTGTTTCCTGTCATCATCTATTTGTATCTGCCAATAGCTGCTACTTGAATCAATGCTCCTGATAAATATTGCTGGACGGAGGAAATAATTTCTTAGTAATGGATATTCATCTCTATTGTGATAACATTTATTTTTCACATATACTCCTACACAACCTGTCCTGATTGTATAAGAAATTAGCAGTTTTATCACCGAAGTTGAAAATTCTAACTACTGAATGCACAATGGTTTGCTTTCTTTTCTGTTCATATTTTCTTCAATTAGAACGAGTTATAACTGATCAGTATTGGATGGGCAGGAAAGCACAGGGAGTTCTCGCTGCTGGATACCTCACCCACATTCCACAGGCTCTCAATAGCCTCTGGTAGCTGCCGTGTGCCATGGCCTGGGGCAACATGATGGACAGAAATGGGCTCTGTGCCTACAGTCATGGACCTGATAATGCAGTGAAACAGAAAGGGGCAATTAGAAAGTCACCCAGATAAAGGAGAAGTTGCCTCTATAACTCATATTGGAAGACAGGAAGGTGACTTCCCAAGGAACTTGGGTAGGGCATTGCTGACAAAGTAGCTCTTCAGCTGAGGTTTGGATAATACCAAGGCTTCCAAGACCGCCCTTCAAAGAACAGACATCCCCAGAAGAGGGAATAAACCCAGCCAAACCAACTGCTGGCAAATGGATTCTGACTCACAGCACCCCTAGAGGACAGAGTAGAACTGCCCCATAGCATTTCCAATCTTTAGGGTAGCAGATGTCGCACCTTTCTGCCCCTGGAAGCAGAAAGTTGAAACTACTCAATGCACAACAGTTTGCTATCTTTACAGCTGGGGAATTCAAACCACCTGTCTTTTGGTTAGTAGCAGAATGCTTTAACCACGGTGGCACCAGAGCTTCTTGAAGAGGCAATACCCTGTGCTGATGTCACTAGCATACAGCAACCATGTAGAGCACAAAGAAGTGTGACAACGATGAAGTGGAGTGAGCAGGAGGGACTTGAATTAGATGAAGCTGGAGGGATCCAGACCCTGTGGGAACCTGGGGCCAGATAATCTGCACCTCAAGAGCAGTGAGATGCTGATGTGAGGTTAAAAAGTGAGGACAATGGGAAAGCGAGTGTTTGCCTTCATATTTATATTTTTAAATGATTGCTCAGACCATATTATAAAGATTGGATGAACGAAGTATGGAGAAGGGAACAGAGACCATGTAGGTAGCCCACCTATGAATTGACTGCAGTGTGGTCATCCAAGGTGTGTGTGGAGGTGGTGGGGGTTACGATAATGGTGATGACAATGGTAGTAATGGGAGAGGTGGTGGGGATAATGGTGGTAGTGGGAGAGATGGTGATGATAATGGTGGTAATTGGAGAGGTGGTGGTGATAATGGTGGTAATGGGAGAGGTGGTGGTGATAATGGTGGCAGTGGAGAGGTAGGGGTAGTAATAATGGTGGGACTGGGAGTGGTGGTGCTGGTGATAAGAGTTGTTGGTGGAGCAGTTGGAGTGGTGATGATAATGGTGCTGGGGAAAATTAGACAGCGTGCAGAGACACTTGGAAGATAAGATTAGCAAGATTTGATGCTAGGTTGGTTATGAAGTAATGATAGGAGGTGAAGTGATGATTCCTCAGCCGCTGACTAGCAATTTAAGTTATGCATTGTGCCATCCCTAAAAGCCGTCCTGTTGTGGTAGTGTGCCATTGAGTTGGTTCTCAAATCACAGCAAACTTGTCAGACAGAGTAGAACTAGCCCCATGGGGTTTCCTGTGTCATAATCTTCATGGGAGCAGATTGCCAAATCTGTCTCCTGGGGAACCAGTGTATGGATTTGAACCTCAACCTTTCAGTTAACAGCTGATGGCTTAATCATTGTTCCACCAGAGCTCCCAGGAGGAGGGAATACTGCTTGTGAAAAGTTCATGTCTGATTTCAGCCAATATAAGGAAACTTGCTTATAAAAAGATTTTTTTTTTTTCCTGAGGACAATACACTTAATTTGTAGATATTCATTGGAAAAAAAAAAAAAAAGAAAGAAAAAAGGATCTCTGGTGGCATGGTGGGTAAGGCATCTGGCTGCTAACCAGAAGGTCAGTGGTTCACTCACCACCTGCTCTGCGGAAGGAAGAAGGGAGAGATGATCTATTTCCATAAAGATGCACAACCTCAGAAACCCAATGGGGGTCCAAACACTGGTCAAAGCAATTTATAAATAAATATGAGTGTCTTGATATAGATATGGATCTCTGGTAGTGTAATGCCTAAGGCACTTGACTACTAACCAGAAGGCTGGCGGTTCAAACCCACCAGCCACTCTTCAGAAGGAAGGCTGGGCAATCTACTTCTGTAGTGATACCGCCACGGAAACGCAAGGAGGGGTCGCTATGAGTCAGGGCCGACTTGATGGCACATAACAACAACAACATCACATTCCTGGTCACAACTCTATGCAATGGATACTACTATTATCCCAGAAGAACAGTGAAATTCCTTGTGTGATTCTCAGAATGGATCCTGGGACATCAAGTCTGACCCCAGAGTCAGTGGTCTCACCATTGGGCAAGACTCTCCCTCTATAGGAAGATGACTCAACTTGTTGGGAGGTTTAAACTTGAAGTAGTTTGGGTTTTCTCTACTTCTGATTTCAGCTGTACTTTATAGAGACCACCCTCCTCTCCTTCCTACTGGGCAGTGGTTCCATAGGCCAAATTTCGTGATGTCCAGATACCTTGAGTCAAATGAAAAAGGAAAAAAAAAAAAAAAAACTTGCCACCATGTCACTTCCAACTCATGGCAACCCTGTGTGTAGCAGAGTAGAGTAGAACCTCATCCAGTAGGGTTTCCAAGGGTGTGACCTTTTGAAAGCAGATTGCCAAAAATTTCTTTGGAGGCATCTCTCAGAAGGTTTGAGCCTCCAACCTTTCTGTCGATAGTTGAACACTTAACCATTTGGGCCATGCAGCACAGCACAATCTGATTCTTGTATTTAAGAAGGCTGTTGCCTGCAGTATGAAATTTCACTCCCCAGTTATGTCATTCCAAACTCTGCTTCCCTTGCCCTAGTATGGGCTGGAACTATGGCTTGGAATGGAGGTTCTATGTGGTCTGATTCACACTTTCCT
Organism: Orycteropus afer afer; assembly: GCF_000298275.1. Lineage (NCBI taxonomy): Eukaryota > Metazoa > Chordata > Mammalia > Tubulidentata > Orycteropodidae > Orycteropus > Orycteropus afer. Next base: position 1,393,953 of record NW_006922206.1, read on the forward strand.
CCTCTTCCTTCCCTCTCTAGGTAGGACTCTGGCTCAGATGTGAGAGGCAGGAGAAAGGAGGAGAGAAGAGGCCAGCAGTGTCCTTACTGAAATGGCAACACAGTCAGCTTCTGTTTCCTTTGGCTGTACATCTTAGAGGCCCCCCACATCAGAAAGAGAAGAAAATAAATCCATGAGCACACACAGACACCTCTGGCACTGGGATCCCGTGCTCAGCTCTGGCCCAGCGCGGGCTGCCGTGAACATGGGCTCTCCTGACTTGCATGGAAACTCATCTCCACCTTGTAAGGTTCGGTGCAGGGAGAGAGAAATCAGGCCGGTAGAGTTCTTGAAAGAAGTTTATTACAGCATCTACGTGCAGACCGGCTGAGCTCCACAGTGTATCAGCACTGAGCTGGGGAAGGCGGGAGGTTTAGGAAGGGTGGCCGGAAGCTTATGAGCAGTTTTATTATGGGAGAGCAGATCACAGTTCTCTGGTAGCAATAGTCAAGACAGGGGATGTCCATCTATGTTCATGGAACTGTAAGTTTCAGTTGTTCTTTGCAGATCTGTCTGTCTTGTCTACCCAGTTCTTCAGAACTGGGTTGTGACTACTATCCTGTTGTTCAATTTCATTTGTGGAGAGGGAATGTATTAGGATGAAAACATAACCATGACATGAGAATTCTAAGTCAAGGCTTATATCTGTCACACCTCTCCTGCCCTCGCCCTTGCTGCAAAAGTTCTCTTCATCTGCAGGCCCTGAAGCTGATGAGTTGTGAAGCTGCTGAGGTCAAATACAGAACCATTTGGGAATACAGTCAGATACTGAATGGACATAGCAAATGGGTAAGAGAAATGACAAGTGGATGAACCTGTAAAATCTACTTGGCTTAGCACGCATGCAACCAAGTATTGCAGAACAAAGTTTTCACTGTCTTCTCAAGGACCAGCCATCCACTTCTTCATTCGCTTTGGGTTCGAATTCCTGGGTGTAGAAGTTTTCCAAATTAGCACATATGTGGTGGGGGCTGCAGAAAAGTTTGCAGAGTCAGAAGATTCACATTACTCTTAAATCTGTACATAAAAAGACTTACCGTGAATGGCTGTGGAACATACCACCAAAGCTTTACATTGACAACTAGATAAACATCCACTGCTGCAGATGCAAATAGTTTTATTTTACAAACATATATTTTGAAATTTGATGGTTATCCTATACTTACATTAAAAAAAAAAAAAAAAAAAAAAAAAAAAAAACCTCCCTGCCGCTGAGTCTATTTAGACTCATAGAAACCTCTCCTTGAGTTTCCGAGGTGGTATCTCTATGGAAGTAGATTATCCAACTTTCCTTCTGAGGAGTGGCTGGAGGGTTTGAACCGCCAGCCTTCTAGTTAGCAGTCCAATGCCATAGGCACTGTTCTGGTTACCTAGTGTAGCTCTGAAAAGAATATACCACAAATGGGAAGGCCTCAACAAACAGAAGTTTATTCTCTCACAGTTTGGAGGCTTTAAGCCCAAATTCAAAGTGCCGGGCTCTAGGGGCTGTGTGAAAGCCCTTTGACCTTGGTCTTCAGCTTTGCCTCTTGCTCCCGGCCCACTAAAGCTAGAGGCATCTCTTCACTCAGGCAACTACTCACTGCTGAAGCTGACAAGCCCAAGGTCAAAAAATAAAATGGCACAGACCCAATGTTACCAAACCACATAACAGGCCATTCATTCAAGTCTATTAACAGACCCAAGGTCACCAGAGCATGTCAGGCTGCCAAACAATGACATGGCTACATGTAGGATCCAAGCATGCCATAACCTAGAGACCATTCTCAAGGCTTCTCCTTATATATGGGAAGCAGACCATATACCCAAAGGCACAATAGATTCCACCATAGAGTTGATTACCAGTCTTGTCAAGCGGAATACTACATCCAGCTGCCCAGCCACTCAACCAGGCCCAGCCATGTTGACACACAAGCTTAACCACCACAGCCACTATGCCAAAAATCAGTTACATTTAAGTAACTTTAACTTAAAATTTGATGTTATTTAATTCAAATATTTAGTTTGCATGGTTTTTAATAGTATAGGTGCCTTTTAAAATTTTAGAAGAAAATTATTAAATATAGGCATTATTTTTTAAAGATGTATATACTAAGGTACTCCTCAGAAGGAAGATGGGGCAATCTACTTCTTTAGTTATACTTCCTCAGAAACCCAAAGAGGGGTCGCTATGATTCGGGACCGACTCGATGGCACATAATAACAACAACATACTAATTTACATGATAAAATAATTTTAAATTTTATACATTTTGAATTAAATCAAATTTTTTCTATAGATTACTGAAAATGTGTACAAAGTCTGTTTTTTGTGTGTATGTGTGCATGACAATAGGAGCTTTGAAAGGAAAATTACTTGAATAAAAAATGGGTACTTTCCTTATCTAATAATAACAACCACAGCAACCCTCTAGAAACCATGCCGTGAAGAGACTTCTGTCAAGCAAAACCCATGAAATATTTGTGGATGGAACAGGATATTATTTTAATTAAAAAGAAATGAAAATGAATAAGATGGTTATTTTAATCAAATGAATGCATCATTTGAGAAGTCAGTAGAAACTTGCACCTTGCTATTCTTTGATCAATGAATTAGAGATGAAAACAGCAAGAATTATACCTGGACCTTCCTTTATAGTTTTGCACTAGACCCTGGCCCTTTTGTGGTCCCACCAATCCTTTAGTTTTGCTTTTTTTTTTTTGGTGGGGGGCGGTGGGGGTGGTGGTGATGTAGATTAGTGAGGATAGGCAGTGATTGCCGACCAAGTTAAGAGTCTGTTTACAAACTCCATCAGATTCATGGCTGAATTCATCTCCAGGTGGTGGTGGAACTGAGGGCCAAATTTTCTTGGTGACTGTTGGCCAGCTCCCAGAGGCCCCTTCAGTTCTTTGCTATGTGTCTTTACCATAACAAGTAAGCAGACTTGTGTTTCCAGATTGCCAAGATGGAGCCCTCATGAGATGGAGTGACATCCCATAAACTTTGCCATACCCTATGCACTGGTTAAGCGCTCTGGTGCTAACCAAAATGTTGGTCCTTTAAACCCACTCAGTGGCTCCGTGGAAGAAACACCTGGCAATCTGCTTCCGTATAAAGATTCCAGCCTAGAAAACTTTGCACGGCATTTCTACTTTGCCGCATGAGGTCACTAGGAGTTGGGATTGACTACATGACATACAACAACATTGGAGAGTCACAGGTTCTACACACATGTGGTCAGGGTTACACATGGCTGTGACTTATTGGGGCCATTAGATAGAGTGTGTATCACAAAGAATTGCTCCCAAACAAAGCCCAAATTTTTCTTGACTTCCTTACAACACACTTTATCCCAAAAATGTTAGATTTCATCTAATTTATACAGAACCCTCAACATGTCCCACCTGAACCCACCCTCTAAGCATGCCCACATGTTCTTGACAGCATCAGGAAAAACCTTAGGGGCCTAGGGGAGACCCCACTGCACCAGGCAAAACACATATAATAATGTTGTTCTTTTTAGATGCTATTGTTGTTGTTGTTAAGTGCCGTTGAGTCGTTTCCGACTCATAGCAACCCCATGCACAGCAGAATGAAACTGCTAACTATTGAGTTAAGTCCAATTCAATTTGATCCTATGATCAATGGAATGACATGCTGCCTGATTCCATGCCATCCTCACAATCATTGCTATGTTTGAGCCCATGGTTGCAGCTGCTATGTGAACCCATGTCATTGATGGTCTTCATCCTTTTCACTGACCCCCTACTTTACCAAACATGATGTCCTTCCCCAGGGACGGATCTCTCCTGTTCAGATATCCAAAGTACATAAGCTGAAGTCTCACTATCTTCGCTTTTAATGAGAACTCTGGCTGTCTTTCTTACAAGACAGATTGTTCATTCTTCTGGCAGTGTATGGTACATTCAATGTTCTTCACCAACACTCTAATTCAAAGGCAACCATTCCTTGTTCTTATGTATTCATTGTCCAGTTTTCAGATGCATATGAGGTGGTTTAAAATATCAGAGCTTGGATCAGGCCCACCTTAGTCCTCGAAATGACATCTTTGCTTTTTAACACTTTTGCAGGAGATATGCCTGGTGTAATATGTCATTTGACTTCTTGGCCCCTGCTTCCACGGTCATTGTTCGTGAATCCAATGAAATCCTTGACAACTTCAATGTTTTTTTGTGCTTATGACACTACTTATTGCTCCAGTCACGAGGATTTTTGTTTTATGTTGAGGTATAATCCATACTGAAGACCAGTCATCAATCATCAGCACTAAGTGCTTCAGGTCCACTTCACTTTCAGCAAGCAAGGTTGTGTCATCTGCATATCACAGATTGAGTTGTCCCCCAATCCTGATGCTACGTTCTTCCTCATATAGTCCAGGTTCTCGGATTATTTGTTCAGCATACAGTTAGACTAAGTGGAGTGAAAAGATACAGTCCTGACACACTCCTTTCCTGATTTTAAACCATGCAATATCCCCTTGTTCTGTTCAAATGACTGCCTCTTGGCCTGTGTACAGGTTCCACATGACCACTATTAGGTATTCTGGAATTCTTATTCTTTGCAGTGTTATTGATAATTTGTTATGATACACAAATTGAATGCCTTTGCATACTCAATGAAATGCAGGTAAACTTCCTTGTATTCTCTGCTTTCAGCCAAGGTTCTTCTGACATCAGCAGTGACATTCCTTCTTCCACAGCTCTTCTGAATGCAGCTTGAATTTCTGATGATGTACTGCAGCAACCGTTGGCAAATTATCTTCAAAGATAATAATAGCACTATTGTACTAAATGAAAACATTTAGTTTTGGAGCTCTGGTAGCATAGTGCCTATGCTACTCCTCGGAAGGAAGGCTAGGCAAACTATTTCCGTAGTAATACTGCCTCGGAAACTCAAGGAGGGGTCACTATGAGTCGGGACCGACTCGACAGCACATAACAAAAACAACAGGAATTCTAACCAGATAATTTATTTTTTTAAGATAATTATGTCACTTTAAATCTCTCATCTTTTTTTTAAACTTCCTCATCTAACTTAGAGAACTGAACTCTGACATATATGTTAAAATTGTTTGTCTTTATATGTTTCAAAGGCCATTGTACTGAGTTTCCAATGCTTTGCACATTGCTACTTGGCAACTAATGCAACAGTAGCAGGGAATGCCTTCTCTATACTGAGTTGTTGTTGTTATGTGCCATCGAGTTGGACCTGACTCATAGAGAGCCCTCCTTGGTTTTTCGAGGCAGTATCACTATGGAAGTAGATTGCCCAACCTTCTATTCTATTTACATTTGTGTCAATATTTTGATACACAATTACTATACTTCAATCTTAGAAGTGAATTCCTTTGTCCTTTGATTGTATTACAAGGACCCACTCAAGTTCATTCGCCCATGTGTAATTTTCATTCTATTGCTACTGCCTGTCAGCCCTGGTGTGTAGACACTAAACCTACCAGATGTAGCCTTTGCCCTCATAGGGCTAATGTGGACCTTTCTACTGAGTTTCTCCTTGAAAGAGTTTCACCCTTTTGTGTGGCTCTGCCCAGCAGAGAAGCCACGAGCAGCTTCCTGGCCAGGCAGAGAACTTGGTATTGGCTTCAGTGTTGCCATGATGGAGGTGCCCTTATCACTGGCCCACGAGGTCCACTTGGGCACTTGGATTTCCATGCTTTCACTTCTTTCAAGATTCCTGGTTCCAATTCTCCACCTTTGCTCTTGGAATTTTGTTCTCATGCTCCCCACACTCTCCTTAGTGCTACTGTTCTGTGCTCAAAGTTGGGTATCATGTACAAATCTCAATTCCAGGAGTTCTCTGCTTTTTTTTTTCTGCCACGGGCAAGCAGAAGTTATCTTTCTTCTTTTAATTCTTTCTTTATTTTTCTTTCCTTCCTTCCTCCTTTTCTCCTTCTCTCCCTCTATCTTTTCTTCTTTCTTTTAGCTGTGTCACAATTATATAGAACACAACCTTTGCCATTTCAACATTTTTATATGTATAATTTAGTGACATTATGGTCATCTTCTTGTGTAACCATTCCAATCTTTCCATTTCCAATTCTTTCCATAAACCATAACAGAAACTAAGTGCCCCAGACAAAGTTCCTCACCCCTCTATGTACCATCCCTTGTTTCCATTAATGAACTTTGGTCTGACTACTTCTTTACCTACAGCCTCTAAAGTGTTCCTGGATGTCACAGCCCCATTCATGCCCCTGCTTATTCCTGCCCAGCCTTTCCTTGTCTTTCAACTCCACCTCCACAGTCTGCAGTGATATATGTCTTCTTCTAGGAAGTCTGGCCCTAGCCATTTAAGGAGCCGTTTGTCATCACATGGGACCAAGGAAACTCTTACATTAGGAGTAATGCTTCTTTTCAATGTGAGTCATTAATCACCGATTCATAATCACTGATTGTTTTCAGAAAAATCCCTAAAGATGGTGAAAGGCCACTTCTAAATTCAAAGGATTATGGAAAATACAATGAACGTTCTTTTTAACTTTTTCTTTTCTTAGACTTTTAAAAATCTGTGGCAATAGGGAGGTGGAGACAAGATAGTGTTTTGCTAACACACTCTACCCAATTGCTCTACAACAGACACCTGAAAAAACTGAGTGAAACAGATATAGAGATCCTAGAAAACTGAGCATCAAATGAAAGCATAAAGAATTCAACTGAGTATTGATTGGAAAGGGAGACAGAGTAGGGTCAGTGAATAAGGAAAGAACAAAAGCCAGGACAGGCTGAAGTGTCTCCATTTTAAGCAAAGAGGCATCTGACATGGATAAGGAGAAAACAACTGCATGGAGTCCACCTGGCAATAAGGACACAGTGTAGACAGAGCAGGAGGAATTCAAGGTGAGCAGGAGATAGGCAGGAGTGGGGAGAGGGTGATCAGGGAAATGGGTCAGACTTACAGTGGCCCAGGCAGCCATAGAGCAAGCAGGGGCCAGGGAGAGGGACAGAGGTAATTCACCACTAGTAGACACAAGTGGTTTGGGCTAAGGACCTATGTGAGGGGAAAAGTCACTTTAGAGACAGTTGGAGAAGATAAACCCAGGGAGGCCTCCCATTGATTCAGTCTGGGCAAGAGCTGGATAAACAGCTGTATGCACTCAGAAAGGCACCAGAACCATGACACTGAGTCACTACTGGAAAGCTACACTCGTTGCTTTGAAAATCACACATGTTCCCAGCACCTAGGGAAAAATACTCTTTCTACTCCCAGTAACCCTGTGGCTAGGGAAGTTCTAATCTTACCCACACAGGCCCCTGGCCACTGCCACAGCAGCCCAGCCACTCCAATATAAAAAATAAAAAATAAGTTAAAACAACTCACCTCTAAGAGACAGAGCCGGGGACTGAAGCTCACCATCCCCCCAGCAACTGAGGCACTGATGGATTTTTTTCATACTGACTTCACAACACCCACTTCTACAGTTGGCTCTCTCAAAGGCCTCCACTAACACCAGGCACTCCCACCTCTGCAGGCTCATGCTCCCATGGATCGGTGGGTTGAGCTCCTACCACCTGTGTCCAGGGCTGCTGGTTGACCTCAATCACAGAAAGCTAACTCCTTTGCTGTTTTCCCTTTGTTTCCATATCTTTCTCATTCTTACCATTTTTTTACCAGTCTTTCTTCATTTTTATCTGCTCATTTCTCCCTCTTATTTGGCTCCTTATTTTCTCTTTTCCAAGCTTTTATTCCCTTCATCACCATCTTTTTTTTTCCTTCTTGTCCTATCCAACAGAATGAGGATATTAACTCTCCATGAGTCAGCCATATCTATTGCACCAACCACCTCTTCCAACAAGTGAGCACCCCCAACAGCTCCTGCACCATTGCATCCACAACACACAGTGGACAACATTTGCCTATCCCACCAGCTCCTTCTTATGACAGACAGAGACCTGCACCAACCCACATTCCCACCATTACTCCACCAGCTTTGAAACAGCTGGGAAGTGTCCCAGTGCTGTTAAGGTAACAATCAAAGAATACCTGTCCCACGCACTCAGATATATCAAAACAAAAACCAAACAATATGGTGAAACAGAAGAACACATAATTGACAATAAACAAAACTTCAAAATAGCTCAGAGACAATAAATAACTTCAATTCAAACAAAGAAACAGGACAAGATAACAGAAGCAAATGACCAAAATAAAGAACAAGATAATCTCCTTGAGGAAGAAACAGGTAATAGAACTATTACCTTTTCTTTCCAAGAGCTAAAGGAAATCATAAACAGAAGTAAGGAAAATCCAGACAAAACCCTTGAAGAATTCAGGAAAATCAAACCAGAGCAAAATGGCAAAATAAATAGACTGTTAGAAATCATACAAAAAAAAAAAAAAACACAATTAGGAATTCAGAAGGTGAGCACCAAAATTACAGAGATAGATAACACATTGGAAGAACAAAAGAGTAGAATCAAACTGGCTTATGAACTCATTTCCCACCTAGAAAACAAATCCTTTAAGACCAGATTGTATGAGGATAAATTAAAAAAAAAAGAACAAAACTTAAGAGTTGTATAGGATGGTATCAAAAGAAATAGCAAACATTTGATTGAAATTCTGGAACAAGATGGGGGGGGGGGCAGAGAAAATTTTTGAAGACTTTCCAGTAGAAAACATCCCCAATATCATGAAAGAGGAAATGATATCTATCCAAAAAGCACAACAAACCCCATACAGGATAGATCTCAAGAGAAAATCACTAAGGCATATAATCAAACTTTCCAAAGGCAAAGACAAAGGCAAAGAAGGAATCTTGAGAGAAGCTCAGGAAAAACAAAATGTTACTTACAAAGGGCCACCAATTAGACTACATCTGATTTCTCAGCAGAAATCTTAAATCTTGCACATGAGAAGGCAATGGGATGACATATACAAAACATTGATGAAAAGAATGGCCAACCAAGAATATTTTATCTAGCGAAAGTGTTCTTCAATTATGAAGGTGAAATTAAGACATTCCCAGACAAACAGAAATTAAGGGAATTTGTAAAAACTAGACCAATCTTACAATCTTACAAAACAATGCTAAAGGGAATCTTTCCAACAGCAAGCCAACAATGGCAGACAACAACTTAAGATTAAGACACATGCAACATCACTCAGAATACAATGGAGAGAAAAGAATTCTCACAACTAAAATAAGCTTACAAACTGGAAAATAGAGAACAAGAGGAGTTAAACTATAAAGGTTGCCAGCTACACAGCAAGCAGAGGGCATAAGTAGTGTAATTAGAAAACTTCCATATTGAGAGGAAGCCAGGATGATGTCAAGAGAGAACAGACTGTTCCAAACATAGGGATATAAGAATTCAATATAGGGTAACCACAAAGGAAGTTAATAAGCCTTCTAACCAAAGGAAGAAAATCACAAGGACTTGCTAAACACAAAATCAACAGAAATGAAGAAAAGGGAAAGAAAACTCAGTAACAAAATGAACTCAGCACAGAAAAATATTCTGAACAGAGAATGCATTAACAGCACAACAAACAATACAAAAGAATGATAGCAGTAAATCCATACCTATCATTAATTACACTGAATGTGAATGGATTAAATGCATCAGTCAAAAAAAAAAAGACAGTGGTAGATTGGTAAGAAAATAAGACCCATTAATATGTTGCCTAAAAGAGACTCACCTTAGATAAGAAGATAAAAATAAACTAACATCAAAGGATGGAAAAAATACACTAAATTAATGGCAACCCAAAAAGACTTCTGATAAATTTCTGATAAAATAGCCTTCAAGGTGAAAATCACCACCTTGTAGGAAACTTTACTACCACTGTGGTATTCACTATTTCTCATTCCAATTCAATTAATGTTTGCTTTATGTATTTTGGAACCCTTTTATTGGGTGTATAGATATTTTTTATGGTTATGTAGTCATGTCCTGTTGGTGAATTTACTCTCTTATCATTATGTAATATCCTTCCTTGTCCCTTATGGTGGTTTTCACCTTGAAGGCTATTTTATCAGAAATTAATATTGCCAACCCTCCTCTTTTTTGGTTGTCATTAATTTGATATATTGTTTCCATACTTTCATTTTAATTAATTTTTATCTTTGTATCTAAGGTGACTCTCTTGTAGGCAACATATTGATGGGTCTTGTTTTCTTTCCCAATCTACCACTCTCTTTCTTTTGACTGATGCATTTAATCCATTGATATTCAGTGCAATTAATGATAGGTATGGATTTATTGCTACCAGTCTTTTGTGTTGTTTGATGTAGTGTGGATTCATTCTCAGTTCATAATATTTTTCTGTAGTAGTAGAAGACATTTTTTCTGTAGTAGTAGGAGATTTTCAAGGGACTCTGGTGGCATAGTGCGTAAGGCATCTGACTGTTAACCAGAAGGTTGGCTGTTAGGGAGCTCTGGAAGCATAATGCCTAAGGCACTTGACTGCTAACCAGAAGGCTGGTGGTTCAAACCCACCAGCCACTCCTCAGAAGGAAGATGAGGCAATC
>NW_006922206.1:1427551-1430182 GCF_000298275.1 Orycteropus afer afer
TTAGAGTTACAGAAAGTCTAACAAGGTTAAGAGCTTGGTACTGATGGTACCAATAGTTAAGAGCTTGGCTCCTAACCCAGAGATGGTGGCTTGAATTCACCCAGCAGGGCTTCAGAAGAAAGACGTGGCAATCTGTTTCCAAAAGTCACAGTCACAAAACTCAATGGTGCTCAGGTCTACTCTGAGGCACATGGCATCGTCATGAATTGGAATGGATACAACAGCAGCTGTTTTGGTTGATTGGTTTAGCAAATTAAATACATATCTGTATTAAAGAGGAGAATAGAAGGGTCACAGATTGTAACAGATTCCAAATATTTGAATGGTAAGAAGCAGACCTCATGAATAGCAAACTGGCTACTACTATGATAAATGACTTGCCATTCTATTGTGTCACCTTCCTTAGCTGTTAAAAATGTGTCTGGGACTTCACTAGAAAGTGAAGCCTACAGTTTAGGATGTACTGTATTTAGGGTAAATTCAATATCTCCAGGATACCCTTATTCTGACATTACCAACGTACAACCTACAGTTACTTAGTTCAGGAAAGGGGCAAAACAGACGAGCTATCAGGAGATACAAAGACTGTGGTAGAAGACCAAGACTAAGGAAATGCATAGGCTATGGAAATCTTGTATGTACTGTCAGGGAAGGAAGAGCCTAACACTAGAAGAAATGCAGGCATAGCCCACAAGGGCATAAAATCATGACCGTATGTATCATTTAGGGCATGGGCAGGAGAAAAATAATAAAAATATTTTAAAAAATAAAAAAATAGAATTAAATTAAATGTTAATATTGTTCCTATAGGAATGGGTGTTCCAGGGTGGTGAAAAGTTTTAAATACTCAGCTACCACCCCAAAGTTGGTGGTTTGAATCCACCCACAGTTTTCTCATTGGCAAGTCCTGAGAATTTGCTTCAGAAAGGTCATAGCCATAAAAGCCTGAGTGAGCATAGTTCTGTTCTATTCATCAAGATGTTTCAACAAACTGATGCAGCACCAAAGACATTTACTCATTTATGCCAAGAAATGCGGAAGATAGCTACCTGGCCAACTGACTGGAAGAGATCAATATTTATGTTCATTCCAAAGAAAGGTGATCCAACAGGATGCAGAAATTATTTTTTAAAAATGAAAAACCATTAATAACACATGCAAGTGATATTTTGCTGGAGATAAATCAAAAACAGTTGCAACAGTATTTTGACAGGGAATTTTGAGAAACTGAGTTGGATTCAGAAGAAGGCATGGAACAAGGGATATCATTGTTGATGTCAGATGGATCTTGGCTGACAACAAAAAATGCCAGAAGGATGTTTATCTGTATTTTATTTACTAGACAAAAACATTTGACTGTGTAGACATAACACTGTGAAGAAGAGGAATTCCAAAACTCTTAATTGTGCCCATGAGGAATCTGTACAGAGAACAAGAGGCAGTCATTCACAGAGTACATTGTAATATGCATGGTTTAAAATCAGGAGGGGGTGTGTCAGGGTTGTGTCTTTTCACCATACTCATTCCTATGCTGAGCAAATAACCTAAGAATTTGGACTATATGAAGAAGAATGCAGCATCGGGATTGGAGGAAGACTCATTAACAACCTGTAACATGAAGAAGACACAACCTTCCTTGCTGAAAGTGAAGATGACCTGAAGCACTTACTGATAAAGATGAAAAACTTCAGTCTTCAATATGGATTACACCTCAACAGAAAGAAAACAAAACCTTCACAACTGGACCAATAATCAACATCACAATAAATGGAGAAAAGATTGAAATTGTCAGGGATTTCATTTTACTTGAATCCACAATCAACTCCCATGAAAGAGCAGTCAAGAAATCAGATGTCATATTGCACTGGTCAAATCTGCTTCAAAAGACCTCTTTAATGTTTAGAGGCAAATATGTCACTTAGAAAACTAAGGTGTGCCGAAACCAAACCATGGTACTTTCAATCGCCTCATATGTATTTGCTGGATGAACAATGAATAAGATTATTAAAGAAGAATTGATGCGTTTGAATTATGGTGTGGGGAAAGAATATGGAAAATACCAGGGACTGCCAGAAGAAGGGACAGATCCGTCCTGGAGGAAGTGCAGCCAGAATTATTAGAAGTGAGAATGGCCAGATTTTGTCTCATGTACTTTGCTCATGTTGTCAGAAGGGACCATTCCCTGGAGTAGGATATCACGGTTGGCAAAGTAGAGGGTCAGAAAAAAAGGAAAAAGCCCTCCACAAGATAGATTGAGACAATGGCTGCAATGATGGACTAAAGTATAGGAAGGACTGTGAGGATGGTGCACAACCGGGCAATGTTTTGTTCTGTTGTACATTGGGTCATGAGTTGGAGCCAACTCGACGGCACCTAAGACCAACAACACAAAGTTTGCTCTTGGACGTGAAAATCTGAGAGACTCTTCAGAAATTTTCTTAGATGGAAGCCATCTTCTTCTCCTCATTATGTACTATTGTTGTTGTTGCTATTGGTAGGTGTCCCTGAGCTGGATCTGATGCACAGCAAGCCTGTGTGCCATGGAATGAAATGCTGCCCATCCTGTGCCATTCTCACCCTTGTTACCATGCTTGAGCTCTTTGTTGCAGCCACTGTGCCAATCCATCTCAC
>NW_006922207.1:0-2070 GCF_000298275.1 Orycteropus afer afer
CTCTTCCGGCCTGCTACTCTGGGCGGGCCTGAGTTTCCTCTCCTCACCTAATCCCTTTGGCTGATTGCTCTTCTCTCTGGCTTCCTGGCTTTTAATCCCCTTTCTCCTGCTCTTCCCGCTGCTACTTTGGGCGTCCCTGAGTTGTCTCTCCTCACCTGTAACCCTGGAGCTGACGTGATCCTATACAGAGAAAATCCCAGAGATTCCACAAGAAAGCCATTGGATCTAATGTAAGGATTCAGCAGAGTGACAGGGAACAAGATCAACATGCAAAAATCAGTTGAGCTCCTTTACACTAACAAGGGGGACTCTGGAAAGGAAAACAAAACAAAAAAAGTACCATTTACAACAGCCCCCAAAATGATAAAAAAAAATACCTAAGAATAAGACCTATACAATGGAATCCATAAAATACTACTGCAAGGAACTAAAAGTGACCTACATAAATGGAAGAATATTCTGTGTTTATGGATTGGAAGAGTTAGCATTGTGAAGATGTCAATGCTACTCAAAGCAATCTACGTTGTTGTTATTGTTGTTATGTGCCATCGAGTCAAACCCGACTTATGGTGATCCCTCCTTGGGTTTCCAAGGCAGTATCACATAGGAGCCCTGGTAACATAGTGCCTAAGGCACTTGACTGCTAACCAGAAGGCTGATGGTTCAAACCCACCAGCTACTCCTCGGAAGGAAGTTTGGGCAATCTTACTTCTGTAGTGATACTGCCTATGAAACCCAAGGAGGGGTCACTATGAATCGGGGCCTACTCGACGGCACATAACAACAACAACAACACAACATCACTATGGAAATAGATTGCCCAACCTTCCTTCTGAGGGGTAGCTGGTGGGTTTGAACCGCCAGCCTTCTGGTTAGCAATCAAGTGCCTTAGGCACTACACTATAGATATGATAAAATTCTGATTCAAATTCCAGTGACATTCTTTAATGATATGGAAAAACTAATCACCAACTTTATATGGAAAGGAAAGTTTCTCCAAATAGGCAAGCAATTTTGAAAAGAAAAAGTAAGAATCCTCACCCTTCCCAATCTCAAAACATATTATACACCACAGTAATCAAAACAGCTGATACTGTTTCAGTGACAGACATATAGACCAATGGAATAGAATTGAGAACACAGAAATAAATCTATCTGTGGTAGTTAAATTTGTACTTCATCTTGGCTGGGCCTGGTTGAGTGGTTGCACAGCTGATGGTAGCTATTCCCCATGATGAGACTGGCAATCAACTCCATGGTGGGATCTACCACAAGCAGCTGAGTAGCTGCCCTAGGGATGTGGTCTGCTTCCTGTATATAAGGAGAAAACTTGGGGATAGTCTCTAGCTTATGCATGCTTGGACCCTGCATGTAGCCATGTCATTGATAAGCAGCCTCCTATGCTCTGCTGACCTTGAGCCTTTCAGTGGATTTGAATTAATGGCCTCCTGTGTGGTTTGGTAATATTGGGACTGTGCCTTTTCACTTGTCAACCTTGGGTTTGTCTCAGTAGCCAGCAGCTGTCTGAGTGAAGAAAAGCCTCTAGCTCCAGAGGGCCAGGAACAGGAGGCAGAGCTGAACCCCAAGGTTGAGGGCCTTTCACCCAGCCCCTAGAGCCTACTACGTTGAAGTTGGACTTAAAGCCTCCAAGTTGTAAGAATAAACTCCTGCTTGTTCAAGCCATCCCATTTTGGTATATTCTTGTCAGAGCAGCACTAGGTAATCAATACACTATTCATCTACAGACACTTGAATTTTTACAAGAGATCAAAGCCCATTCAAAAGCAATCTCTTTAATTAATGGTGCTAGCAAAACTGGATAACCACTTAAAGAAAAATGAAACAGGATCCATACCTCACACCATACATAAAAACTAACTCAAAATGGTTCAAAGACCTAAATGTTAGACCTAAAACTATAACATTCCTGGAAAACAACATATGGAACATAATTTATATATATATGTATAGAGAGAGAGAGAGAGAGAGAGCGAGCTCTGGTAGCATAGTGGCTAAGACACCTGCCTGCTAACCAGACGACTGGCGGTTCAAACCCACCAGCCACTCCTT
>NW_006922207.1:2205-9923 GCF_000298275.1 Orycteropus afer afer
AATAAATGCAAAAATATCAGAACCCTTACTCATCTGTCACTTAGTCATATTATGGTGGCTTGCATGTTGCTGTGAGGTTGGAGGCTATGCCACTGATATTTCAAATACCAGCAGGGTCATCCATGGTGGACAGATTTCAGCAGGGCTTCCAGACTAAGACTTGGAAGGAGGAAGGAGCCATCCACTTCTCAAGGAATTGGCCAGTGAAAACCTTATGAATACCAGTGAAATACTGTCTGATATATTACGGGAAAACTATGAAACATTGTGTGATATAGTGCCAAAAGATGAGCCTCTCAAGTCAGAAAGCACTCAAAATAGGACTAGGGAAGAGCTGCCTCTACAAAGTAGAGTCAACCTTAATGACGTGAATGGGGTAAAGCTTTCAGGACTTTCTTTTGCTGATGTAACATGACTTAAAATGAGAAGCAACAGCTATAAACATCCATTAATAATCAGAACATGGAATGTACAAAGTATGAATCTAGGAAAATTGGAAGTTGTTAAAAATGAAATGGAACACATAAAGATCAATATCCTATGCATTAGTGAACTGAAATGGACTGGCTTTGGACATTTTGAATCAGACAACCATATGATCTATTATGCCAGGAATGAAAAATTGAAGAGGAATGGTGTGGCATTCATCATCACAAAAAAGATGTTTCAAAATCTGTCCTGAAGTACAATGCTATCAGTAATAGGATGATATCCATAAGCCTACAAGGAAAACCAAATACTACTACTAATATTCAAATTTGTGCACCAACCACCAAAGCCAAAGAGGAGGAAATTGAACATTTTTACCACCTCCTGCAGTCTGAAATTGACTAAACATGCAATCAAGAGGTATTGATTATTACTGGTGATTGGAAACCAACAGTTGGAAATAAAGAAGAATCTCTGGTAGCTGGAAAATATGGCCTTGATGACAGAAATGATGCTGGAGATCACATGATAGAATTTTGCAAGACCAACAAGTTTTTCATTGCAAATAGCTTTTTTCAACAACATAAATGGCGGCTATCCACATGGACCTCACCAGATGGGATACTCAGGAATCAGATTGTCTACATCTGTGGAAAAAGGCGATGGAGATGCTCAAAATCTTCTTGGCCAAAACAAGGCCAAGACCTTACTATGGAACTGATCATCAATTACTCATATGCAATTTCAAGTTGAAGCTGAAGACAATTAAAACAAGTCCACAGAGCCAAAATATGACCTTCATTACCTCCCACCTGAACTTAGTGACCCTCTGAAGAATAGATTTGATGCATTAAACACCAATGACTGAAAACCAGATGAATAATGTGCTGACATCAACATTATCCACAAAGAAAGGAAAAGGTCATTTAAAGAGAAAAAAGGAAGAAAAGACTAAAATGGGTGTCAGAAGAGACTCTGACTTGCTCTTGAATGGAGAGCAGCTAAAGCAAATGGAAGAAATGAGAAGATAAAAGCTGCGCAGAAGATTACTAAGAGCAGCTTGAGCCAATTACTATAATGAAATGCCCAAAGACCTGGAGTTAGAAAACCAAAAGGGAAGAACATGGTCAGCTTTTCTCAGGCTGAAAGAACTGAGGAAAAAATTTAAGCCTTGAGTTGCAATTTTGAAAGATTCGATGGGCAAAATATTGAATGGTGCAGAAAGCATCAAAAGAAGATGGAAGGAATACAGAGTCACTGTACCAAAAAAAACTGGTCGATCTTCATCCATTTCAGGAGGTGGCATATGTTCAAGAACTGATGGTATTGAAGGAAGAAGTTGGAGCTACACTGAAGGGATTGGCAAAGAACAAGGCTCCAGGAATTGATGGAATACCCACTGAGATCTTTCAACAAATGGATGCCCCACTGGAGGCACTCACTCGGTTATGCCAAGAGATTTGGAAGACAGCTACCTGGCCAAGAGATCCATATTTGTGCCCATTCCAAAGAAAGGTAATCCCCCAGAATGTGGAAATTATCAAACAATATCATTAATATCACATGGAAGTAAAAGCTTAATGAAAATAATTCAAAAATGGTTGTGGCAATATATTGACAGAGAACTTCCAGAAACGCAAGTTGGATTCAGAAGTGGATGTGGAACTAGGGATATCATTGCTGATGTCAGATGGATCTTGGTTCAAAGCAAAGAATTCTAGAAAGTTGTTTACTTGTGTTTTATTGACTATGTCAAAGCATTTGATTGTGTGGATCATAACAAATTATGGATAACACTGAGAAGAATGGGAATTCCAGAACGCTTAATTGTACTCATGATGTACATAGACCAGGAGGCTGTCAGTAGAACAGAACAAGGGAACACTATACAGTTTAAAACCAAGAAAGGAGTGTGTCAGGGTTGTATCTTTCACCATCCTTATTCAATCTGTATGCTGAGCAAATAATCCGAGAAGCTGGACTATATGAAGAAGAACATGGAATCAGGATTGGAGGAAGAATCATTAATAACCTGCGATACACTGACAACACAACTTTGCTTGCTGAAAGTGAGGATGACTTGAAGCACTTACTGATGAAGATTGAAGAATACAGTCGTCAGTATGGATTACATCTCAATATAAAGAAAACAAAAGTCTTCACAACTGGGCCTATAAGCAGCATTACAATAAATGGAGAAAAGATTGAAATTGTCAAAGACTTCACATTGCTTGGTTCTATAATCAACGCCAATGCAAGCAGCAATCAGGACATCAGAAAATGTATAGCACTGGGCAAATCAGCTGCAAAGGATCTCTTTCAAGTGCTGAAGAGCAAAGATGTCTCCTTAAGGACTAGGGTGCTCCTGACACAAACTATGGTGTTTTCAATCACCTCATATGCATATGAGAGCTGAACAATGAATAAGGAAGACCGAAGAATTGATGCTTTTGAGCTGTGGTGTTGGCAAAGAATGCTAAAAGTACTGTGAACTGATAAAAGAACTAACAAGTCTGTCCTGGAGGAAGTGCAGACAGAATGCTCCTTGGAGGCGAGAATGCCCAGACTTCATCTCACCTACTTTGGTCATGTTGTCAAAAGGAACCATTCCCTGGAGAAGGATGTCATGCTTGATAAGGTAGAGTGTCGACCAAAGAGGGGAAGGCCCTCAATGAGATGAATTGACACATTGGCAGTGGCTATGGGCTCAAGTATAAGTATAGCAAGAATCATGGAGCTGGCTCAGTACTGGGCGGTGTTTCGTTCTGCTGTGCATAGGGTTGCTATGAGTCAGAGACGACTCGACAGCACCTAACAACAACAGCAACACACTTTTATAAGAAGACAAGAATAGATATATACACAGACACCAATGCTCACTGAAGTTACCAGGGATGGGTGGGGAAGGCTTGAGAGAAACACTGTCAAGACAGTAGGCACTTGTTATTTTCAGTGATGAGAAAGACAGCACTGAATGTGGGTGAAGTGCACAAAATTTGACCAAGTGTTTAACTTTGTCACTAAGAAGTACACAAGGACAAAAGGATGTTTTTGGTAAAGGATATGACAAATGTAATTTTGCAGCATCTCAAACAATCAAAAAATATGTGTGGGTACAAAAAATACCATATTTTTATGTAAATATCACATCTATTATTTGTATAAAATATGGTATGTATATAGACATATGTCTGTAGGTATGAATATGTGGGTACATATGTGTGTACACATAGATGTATCTATAGGCATATATACATGTAAGTATGTGTATGCATGCATGTGTAGCCATATATATAATAATCCACATAAAGCACAGAGTTAGAGATATTTCTTAGACATAACTAAAAATTTCATAAGATTGTTTTTCTGGGTTTGAAGACTTAGGACTACAGTCATGTGGAACAACTCAGTTATTTGGCGTAATATAACTCAGAAAGTTTATGTTCTATATCCCAATGTGACAAATAGTGTCTGGGGTCTTAAAAGCTTGCGAGCAGCCATATAAGACACAACTATCAGTCACTAATTGAATGGAACAAAAGAGAAAGAAGGCAACCAAAGACTCAGATGTGAAAGTAATCTACAGGACTGATAATCTACACAAACCACAACCTCATCTACCCTGAGATCAAAATAACTAGATAATGCCTGGCTACCTCTATGGACTGTTCTAATCAGGGCCACAATAGATGAATTCTGAGAGAATGAGAGAAAAATGCAGAACAGAACTTAAGTTTTTAAAAAGTGCAAGCTTACTGGACTGGCTGAGACTAAAGGACTCCCCAAAACTGTGGCCCTGAGACACTTTCAAAACCTTAAACTGACATTATCCCTCCAAAACCCACTGCCATCAAGTTGATTCTGAATCATAGAGACTCCCATAGGGTTTCCAAGGTTGTAAATCTTTACCAAACCAGATTGCTTCATCTTTCTCCCACAGAGCAGCTGGTGAGTTTGAACCACTGACCTTTTAATTAGCAGCACGATGCCTTAACCACAGTGCCACCAGAGCTTCTTGAAATTATCCCTAGAGGTCACTTTTTAGCAAAAAAGCAAATTGGCTCACAAAATAAAGAAGATTATCCATGAGTAGTGAGCTCCTTTAAAAAAAATCTTGTATATGAGTCTAAATGGTCAAAAATTACTATAAAGCAAAAATGAGAAGGTAAGGGGAAAGGGAAGCTAGAGTATGGGAAATGGCACAACAAAGATGGAAGGAATGAGAATGATGATGCATTGTGGAAAATGTAACTAATATCACTGAATAATTTGTGTAGAAATTGTTAAATGGGAATCTAATTTGCTGTATAAACTTTCACCTTAAACATAATAAAACAGTATTTAAAGAAATAGAGACAGGAGTCAGTGATGACTGCCCAGCATCCCTGTCCACAAGTGATATGATACTAAGGCATGGTTTAAAATCAAGGTGCCTAAAGCAGTAACTCACTTATTAACATTTTTTTTTTTCTTTTTACCAATTGTAATGGTTACATTTGTATGTCAGCTTGGCTAGGCCTGGTTGAGTGGCTGAGCAGCTAAATGCAGTATTCCCCATGATGAGACTTGTAATCAACTCCATGGTGGACTCTACTATGAGCAGCTGAGTAGCTACCTTTGGGTATGTGGTCTGCTTCCTGTATATAAGGAGAAGCTTTGAGAATGGTCTCTAACCTTTGGCATGCTTGGACCCTGCATGTAGCCATGTCGTTGCTCAGCAGCCTGCTATGCTCTGCCAACCTTGGGACTTACAATGGACTTAAGTTAATGGCCTGCCATGTGGATTGGAACATTGGGGCTGTGCCTTTTTACTTGTCAACCTTGGAGCTTCTCAGCCTCGGTAGCCAGCAGCTGTCTGAGTGAAGATACACCTCTAGCTCCAGTGAGCCAGGAGCAGGAGGCAGAGCTGGACCCCAAGTTTGAGGGGCTATCACCCAGCTCCTCGAGCCTAGTACTTTGTACTTGGACTTAAAGCCTCCAAATTGTAAGAATAAACTCCTGTTTATTAAGCCATCCCATTTGTGTTATGTTTCTTGTCAGAGTGGCACTAGGTAACCAGAACACCAATTCCTCTCTTCCCTGCTCTCAAAAAGCCACCAACACTCGAGTCTGTGTCAGGTCTGCTTTGGATAAATTCACATTAAGATGCTCAGGAAATCCTTCCATTATTCCCACTCCAAAACAGGTACACAATCTCAGTTTATGTTTCATTATGCCATGTCTTTCCCTTTTCTTGATGTCCAATACCATGTACCTTACTCACTTCATTAAGACAGGGTCAATGTTTATGCAGTTCATAGTTACAGCCATTCCCAGCACTTAGCAAAGTGTAGCATGTGAGAGGCTCTTTATAAAGACTTTCTAAGTGATTTAATGGATGACTCATCTCTGGCATGGTTGAAAAGACAAAGCGTACACAACAGAAAAGAGACATTTTCAGTGGAAAAGAGACATTCCAAATGTGCTCCACTGGAGCTGCTGGCCTTTAAGGATAGAGAGAAGTCAGAGTCCCACCAACAAGACCATGAAGTAGAGACACAAAAACTGAGTGTCCAGCAATCCTGCTGCACAGGGGAAGTCTGGAGATAACTGAAGCAGTCAGGAACTGTTCTGTGAATTTAGGAGATTTTATAGGTGCCTCCTTGACGCATGCAAATAGCCTCTTTGCAGAAAAAGCTAGCATAGGAATTATGAAGAAAACAAATCTATGTCAGCAGGACCCATATGTGGATTAAGGAAGTAGTGAACAACTTTTATGAACACTGACTGAACTAAAGCAATACCTGGCTGAAAGGTACAATTAAAGAATGAACCATAGTAAATCAAGCTCATTCCACAAAGGCCAAACCCACAGCCATTGAGTAGATTCCAACTCATACTGACACCATTGGATTTTTAAGGTGGTAAATCTTTATGGAAGTAGATTGCCTCATTTTCTGCAGAGCAGTGGGGTGGGTTTGAACCACCAACCTCTGGTTAGCAGTCAAATGCTTTAGGCACTGGGCCACCAATGCCCAGAGGCCTGAAAACTACCCAGGAACAATAATAACAGCAGCAGGAGGTAACATACTTACAATGTGCCAAATAGAGTTGCTGGATGGTATAAATGGTTAATGTGCTCAGCTGCTGACAGAGAGAGTGCAGATACCTCAGGAAAAAACCTGGGATCTACTTGTGAAAAATAAGTTTCTCTATATTTTTGCCAACATTTTTTATTGTCTGTTTTTTAAAAAATATTATTATTATATATGACATCAAGAACATCATACATGGAGAACTTCCAGTAAGATGGCGTAATAGGCAGACAAGCAATACAGACCCTCTTCAACAAAGAAAAGAAAAACCAGTCAACAGAGATACAGAAGATAATCCTAGAGCCCTGAGCTTTGAAAGGAATTATACAGAAGTGAATTAGGCACCAACTAATAGAAAAACCTGAATGAAAACAGTGAGAACAGAGACAGTTGGAGCTGCAGAGTGTCAGCTACTCTGATGGGACCAACAGCCTGAATATTTCCAAGTGGTGTTAGGAACTGAAAATTGACTTAAAGATCAGCCCTGGTCACCAAGGGCTACAGGGACAACTGTACTGGTGGCCTAAGACTAGGAAGGGAAACAGCAAGGAGGGAGACATCATGAGCTGTGGACTCTCCACTGTCCGGAGGATGCAGCTGTTTTGAATGTTTTCATGCAGCAGCCATTTTGAATATTTAAAGTGACCAAGGATGCAGCCATTTTGAATGTTTACAAGTGGCAACGATTTTGGATTTTAAAATGATGGCATCCTCACTTGGATTGCAGGAACCTAAGAACAGTCTCTGTTTGCCAAGGTCAGCAAGGACATACAAGAGGCTGACAACAGGAAGGAGACAGGTGGTGAGTGTATAAGTGCTGTCAACTAGTGAATAGAGGAGCACAGCACAGTACCCTGCCTGCATAGATAACATACAAACAAAACAAAGAAAAGGAAAATCTTGGGCAAGTCATTCCAACATACAATCACCAATTAAATATAAACACAAACATGTCACAATGCCTTGGAGACTATAGAGCATCACAGTCCAAAGAAGCAAGATAAAGCAGGAGAAACAAGGGACGAGGATACAGACCCAAAACACATCCCTGAGGAAGACACAGTATTGGAACTCCCTGATAAGAAATTCAAAAGAATTATATTTAGGTGTCTTCAAATAATTGAGAGACAGATCAAGGAAAACACAGAGAAAACTCTAGAACAATTTCAAGAGAAAATACAAGAACAAAAGGACAAAATAAATGAAAATTTTGAA
>NW_006922207.1:10557-14643 GCF_000298275.1 Orycteropus afer afer
CAGAAATTAAGGGAATTTGTTAAAACCAGACCAACCTTACAAGAGATGCTAAAGGGAGCCTTTTGGACAGAGAAGCAACAACAGCCAACAACTGACCATTAAGACATATGATGATATAACCCAGAAACCAACCCAGCTATGGAAGTGTTCAAAGTAAATAAGCCTACAAGATTGTAAACAGGGAACCAGAGACACCAATGGACAAATGAGGACAAATACAAACCAAAAAGAGGGGGAAATATACTGTGTTGTTACAGAACTTCTAGATGGTAGAGAAGTCAAGACAACTACAAGATAGAACTGACTATTATAAACTTGGGAAGAAAACTATAAATCACAGGGTAACCTCAAAGAAAAATCTAAATTTTCACATCAAAATAAAAAAGACCAGTATAAATATTCAGCAAATACTAAAACAATAGCAATGAAGGAAGTGATAACATGATTCATAAACAAAACGAGCTCAGCATAGAAAATTATATAGAACAAAGAAAGTGACACCATGAAAAAGTATGTGACAAAAATGACAGCAACAAATTCATATTTGCTGATAACTGTATATCTGGCAAGGGACTTATCTGTAAGATTTATGGAAAACTCCAATGCCTCAATACCAAAGAAATTAACAATCCAATTGAAAAATGGGCAGAAGACATGAATAGACACTTCACCAAGGAGGATATTCAGGTGGGCAGTTAACACATGAAGAGATGCTCACAATCATTGGACATCAGAGAGATGTCAATCAAAACAACAATGGGATATACCGTCTCACCCCTGCACTGATGGCAAGGTTCAACAAGACAGAAAATAACAAATGCTGGCGGGGATGTGGAGAGATTGGGACTCTCATATACTGCTGGTGGGACTGTGAAGTGACACATCCGTTGTGGAAAGCAATATGGCGATTCCTTAGAAAGCTGGAAATGGAGATACCATTTGACCCAGAAATCCCATTACTAGGCATATATCCTAGAGAGGTGAGAGCCAAGATAGGAACAGATACATGCACACTCATGTTCAGCACAGCACTATTTACAATAGCAAAAAGATGGAAACAAACTATGTGCCCATCAGCGGAAGAGTGGATGACCATACTATGGTACATACACATAATGGAATGCTATGCAGCACTAAAGAGTAATGTAGAGTATGCAAAACACTGCATAATATGGATGAACTTGGAGGACATTATGCTGAGTAAAATAAGTCAATCACAAAAGGACAAATATACTATTAGTTTATTGTAGTGGAGGGTCAAGGAAAGGTTTATATATGGAGAGAAACTTTCTTTGTTGGTTGCCAGGGTGGGAGGGGAGAAGAGGGAACACTGCAAAAAAAAAAAAAAAATCTATTGATCCATGTCATTTTAGTTTTTCACTATACATAATTTATATGTACATAAATTATATTTAAATAAAACGCATTAAAAAAAAAGAACATCATATATGAAGAAAGCAAAAGTCATTTAAAAAGACAGGAAAGGAAGAAAAGACCATAATGGATGTCAGAAAAGACTCTGAAACTGGCTCTTGAATGGAGAGTTGCTAAAGCAAATGGAAGAAATGACAAGATAAAAGAGCTGAACAGAAGATTTCAAAGAGCAGCTCAAGACAAAATCAATTATATAATGAAATGTGCAAAGACCTGGAGTTAGAAAACCAATAAAGAACACACTTGGCATTTTTCAAACTCAAAGAACTCAAGAAAAAATTCAAGCCTCAAGGTGTAATATTTAAAGATTCTATGGGCAAAATATTGAATGATGCAGGAAACACCAAAAGGTGATGGAAGGAATACACAGTCACTGTACCAAAAGGAATTGGTCAATGTTTGTCAGGAAGTGGCATATGATCAAGAACCAATAGTATTGAAGAGTAAGTCAGTGCTGCACTGGCAAAAATCACGGCTCCAGAAATGATGGAATACCCACTGCAATATTTCAACAGATGCAGTGCTGGAGGCACTTATTCATCTATATCAAGAAATTTGCAAGAAACTACCTGGCTAACTGATTGGAAGATATCAATATTTGTACCCATTCCAAAGACAGGTGATCCAACAGAATATGGAAATTATTGAAAAATATCATTAACATCACATGCAAGTAAAATTTTGCTGAAGATTATTCAAAAACTGTTGCAGCAATATATTGACAGGGAACTTCCAGAAATGCAAGCTTAATTCACAAGAGGACATGGAATGAGGGATATCATTGCTGATGTCAGATGGATGTTTGGTTGTGTTTTATTAACTATGCAAAAGCATTCTATTGTGTGACTCATAACAAATTATGGGTAACATTGAGAAGCATGGGAATTCCAGAACACTTAATTGTACTCATGAGGAACCTGTATCTGGACCAGTAGGAACATGAGGATACTGCATTGTTTAAAATCAGAAAAGAAGTACTTTAGGATTGTATCCTTTCACCATACTCATTTAATCTGTATGCTGAGCAAATAATACAAGAAGCTGGACTTTACGAAGAAGAACACAGCATTAGGATTGATTGGAGGAAGAGTCATTAACAACCTGTAATATGCAGATGACACAACCTTGATTGCTGAAAGTGAAGATGACTTGAAGAACTTACTGATGAAGATTAAAGACCGCAAACAACAACAAAAACAACTCAACATAAAGAAAATGAAAATCCTCACTACTGGACCAATAAGCGCATCACTGGTAAATTTGAAAAGATTGAAGTTGTCAACGATTACATTTGCTTGTTTCCACAATCAACACCAATGCAAGCAGCAGTCAAGACATCACATGAAGTATTGTATTGGGCAAATCTGCTGCAAATGACCTCTTTCAAGTGCTGAAGAGCAAAGATGTCTCTTTGAAGACTAAAATGTGCTTAACCCGAGCCATGGTGTTTTCAGTCGCCTCATATGCATATGAAAGCTGGACAGTGAATAACAAAGATCAAAGAAGAGTTGATGCTTTTGAGATGTGATATTGATGAAGAATACTGAAATTACCATTGACTGCCAGAAGAACTAACAAATCTGTCCTACAAGAAGTGGAGCCAGAATGCTCCTTGGAAGGCGAAATGACTCGACTTCCTCTAACCTAGTTTGGTCATATTGTCAGAAGGGACCATTCCCTGGAGAAGGATATCATGCTTAGTAAAGTGGAGGGTCAAAGAAAAAGGAGAAGATCCTCAACGAGATGGATTGCCACAGTGGCTACAACAATGGGTTCAAGTATAGCAAGCATAGTGAAGCTGTGCAGGACTGGGCACTGTTTTGTTCTTTTGTACATAGGGTCGCTATGAGTTGGAGCCAACTCAATGGCAGCTAACAAAAACAGTATCTCATTGTGATTTCAGTTTGCATTTCCTTAATGATTAAAGATGTTGAGCATCTTTCCATGCACTCATTGGATATTAGCATAAATTCTCTGAACAAATGTCTATTTAGATCCTTTGCTCACTTTTTAACTGGGTTATTTTTTTTTATTGCTGAGTTGTAATAGTTCTTTATATATTCTGGAAGATCACTGATATGACTTTCACTATGTGGATCAATTTGAAAGTTGGGAAAACTGATTAACTTTGGAGGAAAATAGAAATTATCAAAATTGAAATTATTTGAGATAGAAAACCTAACATGAATCACAAAGGAAGAAATCATGAATATTTAGGGTTACTTCCACTCTTTTCCCTAAATTCTGCCTACTCTGTCCTACTTAATTTAAAAAAAAAAAGGACCAGTTGGTTTTAGGACAAATTTTTGCAAATCTTCAAGGAAAATATTTTTTCTTATGCAATATAATATATCCCAGAGTATAAATAAAGACTATGTCTTAATTTTTTATGAAGATGGCATAAAACTTATAACAAACCTTGAGAAAAAATAATCTAAGAAAAAAATTATAAAACAATCTTACGAGTATCAATAAGAAAAATTCATTACATTAAAAGAATAGCATATCTTGACCTATGGGAATCATAAGATGATTAGATAATGAGAGTCCATTAATGCAATTTGCAATATCACTGGCTAAAGAAAAAAATCTCAATATATTGATAAAATACATTGAAGAAAAACCAACATTATTTCCACCTTTAGAAACATT
>NW_006922207.1:44020-53793 GCF_000298275.1 Orycteropus afer afer
GCAAAAATCAGTTGGATACCTCTACACCAGCAAAGAGACTGCTGGGCAAGAAAAAAGGAAATCAATACCATTCTTGTTGGTAAATCAATACATTGTTGTTGTTGTTGTTGTTGTTGTTGTTGTTGTTGTTAGGTGCTGTGGACGTCTTTGACTCATAGCGACCCAATGCACAGCAGAATGAAACACTGCCTGGTCTCACACCAGCTCTGCAATCCCTGATATACTTGAGCCCATCATGGCAGTCACTGTGTCAATCCATCTCGTTGAGGCCTTGCCAACTCTTTCATCGACCCTCCACCTTTCCAAGCATGACATCCTTCTCCAGGGAATGGTCCCTTCTGATAACATGACCAAAGTAGGTGAGACAATGTCTGCCCATTCTTGCTTCCAAAGAGCCTTCCCACTGCACTTCCTCAAGGACAGATTTGTTAGTTCTTTGAGCAGTCCACAGTACTTCCAGCATTCTCCACCAGCACCACAACTCAAAAGCAGCAATTCTTTAGTCTTCCTTATTTATTGTCCAGCTCTCATGTGCATATGAGGCAATTGAAAATATCATGGCTTGTGTCAGGTGCAACCTAGTCCCCAAGGAGACATCTTTGCTCTTCAACACTTGAAAGAGGTCTTTTGCAGCCAACTTGTCCAGTGCCATACATCATCTGACGTCCTTACTACTGCTTCCAATTTGCATCGATTGCAGAACCAAGCAATGAAGGAAGTGATAACTTGATTCATAAACAAAACAAGCTCAGCACAGAAAGTTATATAGAACAAAGAAATTGACACAATGAAAAAGCACCTGACAAAAATGACAGCAACAAATTCATATTTGCTGATAATTACATATCTGGCAAGGGACTTATCTCTAAGATTTATGGAAAATTGTAATGCCTCAACACCAATTGAATTAACAATCCAATCGAAAAATGGGCAAAAGACATGAATAGACACCTCACCAAGGAGGATATTCAGGTAGTCAGCTAATACATGAAAATAACAAATGCTGGTGGGGATGAGGAGAGATTGGGACTCTCGTACACTGCATAACTGTGAAGTGACACAACCACTGTGGAAAGCAATATGGTGATTCCTTAGAACATTAGAATTGGAGATACCATTTGACCCAGCAATCTCATTACTAGATATATATCCTAGAGAGGTGAGATCCAGGATAGGAACAGATACATGCACGCTCATGTTCATCATACACTCTGTACAATAGCAAAATGGTGGAAACAGCTTATGTGCAATCAGCAGAAGAGTGGATGACCAAACTATGGTACATATACATATTGGAATGCTATGCAGCACTAAAGAATAATGTAGAGTCTGCAAAACACTGCAAAATATGGATGAACTTGGAGGACATTATGCTGAGCAAAATAAGTCAATCACAGAAGGACAAATACAGCATTAGTTCATTGTTGTGAGGGTCAAGGAAAGGTTTATATATGAAGGGAAACTTTCTTTGTTGGTTGCCAGGGGTGGAAGGGAACGGGAGGGAACACTGCCAAAAAAAAAAAAAAAAAAAATGCATTGACACATGTTACTTTAGTTTTGTGTATTTCACTGTACATAAATTATATTTCAATAAAATGCATTAAAAAATTGATTGCATGTTCCATCTATTTCAGACTGCAGAAATTGATAAAAATATTCAATTTCCTTATCTTTCACTTTGGTGGTTGGTGCATAAATTTGAATGATAGCCATATTAACTGGTCTTCCTTGTAGATGTATGGATATTTTCCTATCACTGACACCATTGTACTTCAGGACAGATCTTGAAGTATCCTTTGTGATGACAAATGCCATGCCATTCCTTCAAATTCTCATTCCCGGCATAGTAGATCATATTGTTGTCTGACTCATAATGGCCAAAACCAGTCCACTTCAGCTTGCTAATGCCTAGGATATCAGTCTTTATGCATTCCATTTCATTTTTGACAACTTTCAATTTTCCTAGATTCATACTTCGTACATTCCATGTTCTGATTATTAATGGATGCTTGCAACTGTTTCTCCTCATTTGAGTCATGTCACATCAGCAAACGGAGGTCTCGAAAGCTTTACTTTATCCATATCAGTAAGGTTGGTTCTACTCTGATAATGCAGCACTTTCCAAGTCCTATTTTGTAAGCCTTCTAACCTAAGTGGCTCATCGTCCTATACTGTATCAGACAGTGTTTCTGGACTATTCATATAGTTGCCTAGTAATGTAATTGACAGTGTTTTGCTCGTATTTGTAAGGTTTTTCCCTGGCCAATTTTCTGACAAGTGGATGGCCTCCTCCTTCTTCCTAGTGTATCTCAGTCTACAAGCCATGACAAAACCTGTGCACCATGTGCAACCCCGCTGATATTTGAAACACCGGTGGCACAGCCTCAAGCCTAACAGCAACACGCCACCAGAGCATGACAAACTGACAGACAGGTCAGTCTCCCTTAGCTGTTTGACACCTCTCTACCCTCCCTTTACCAGGATCCCTGCCACTTTCTCATCCTTTCCTGGACGCCCTGGCTTTCCTTTCCTTTCCCCTCTGCTTTTCCTGCCACTTGGGGATTGGGGCTTTGGTCCCTCCCCTTACCTGGATGTCTCTGCTACTTGCTCACTCTGTCCTGGATGCCCCAGCTTTCCTTTCCTTTCCTCTCCACTTTTTCTGCCGCTTGGGGGTTGGGGCCTCAATCCCTCCCCTTACCTATATCCCTCTGCCACTTTCTCGTTACGTCCTGAATGCCCTGGCTTTCCTTCCCTTTTCCCTCTGCTTTTCCTGCTGCTTGGGGATTGGGGCCTGGGTCCTTCCCCTTATCTGGATACCTCTGCCACTTGCTTACTCTATCCTGGACACCCTGGCTTTCCTTTCCTTTCCTTTCTCCTTTACTTTTCCTGCCACTTGGGGGTTGGCACCTAGGTCCCCCCCCCTTACCTGGATCTCTCTGCTGCTTACTTGCTCTGTCCTGGACATCCTGGCTTTCCTTCACCATTTACAATAGCCACCAAAAAAAATAAAATACTTGGGAATAAATCTTATCAGGGACACAAAAGACCTGCACACAGAAAACTATAAAAGACTACTTCAAGAAACCATAAGAGATCTATATAAATGGAAGAACATACCATGCTCATGGATAGGAAGATTGAACATTGTGAAAATGTCAATTCTATCCAAAGAAATCTATATATTCAATGCAGTCCCAATCCAGATCCCATCAACGTTCTTTAAGGATATGTAACAACCAATCACTAACATTATGTGGTAAAGAAAGAGACCTCAGATAAGCAAAACACTATTGAAGAAGAAGAACAAAGTAGGAGGTCTCACACTGCCAGATCTTAAAACCTACTATACAGCCATTGTAGTCAAAACTGCGGTATTTGTACAACGACAGACACACAGACCAATGGAATAGAATTGAGAACCCAGAAATTAATCCATCGATCTATGGTCAGCTGATCTTTAACAAAGGGCCAAAATCCATTAAATGAGAAAGAGAATATTACAAATGGTGCTGGCAAAATTCGATATCCATTTGCAGAAAAAAGAAACAAGATCTGTACCTCACACCATACACAAAAACGAATTCCATGTGGATCAAAGACTTAAATGTGAAACCTAAAACTATAGAGTTCCTCAAGGAAAAACTAGGGGCAAATTTAGGAGCCCTAATATATGGCATAAATAGACTATCAAGCATAACCCAAAATGCACAAACAGCAAAAGAGAAACTAGATGAATGGGACCTTCTCAAAATTAACTTTTTGTGTGCTTCCAGAGACTTTTCCAAAAGAATAAAAGAGAACCTACAGATTGGGAAAAAATATTCGGTAATGACACATATGACAAAGGACTTATCTCTAGAATTTATAGAAAACTCCAACACCTCAACAACAAAAAGACAAATAATCCAATTAAAAATGGGCAGAAAACATGAAGAGACACTTCACCAATGAGGATATTCAGGTGCCCAACAAACATATGAAGAAATGCTCAAGATCATCAGCCATTAGAGAGATGCAAATCAAAACAATAATGAAATACCATCTGGCCCCAGCACTAGTAGAAAAGTTCAACAAGACAGAAAATAACAAATGCTAGCAAGGATGTGAAGATATGGGGACTCTTGTGCACTGCTAGTAGGACTGTAAAATGATATAACCATTGTGGAAAGCAGTATGGCAATTCCTTAATAAGTTGGAATTAGAAATATCATTTGACCCAACCACTCCATTACTAGCTGTATATCCTAAAGAAGTGAGAGCCAGGACAAGAAGAGATATATGCACACCCATGTTCATCACAGCACTATTTACAATACCAAAAAGATGGAAACAACCTAGGTGTCCATCAACAGAAGAATGGATAACCAAACTATGGTACCTACACACAATGGAAAACCATGCAACCCTAAAGAATAATGTAGAATCTGCAAAACACTGCATAATGTGGATAAACTTGGAGGACATTATGCTGAGTGAAATAAATTAATCCCAGAAGGACAAATATTGTTTTAGTCTGTTATTGTAAAAATCAAGTTAAGGTTTATATATGGAAGAAAATTTTCTTTCTTGGTTATTAGGGGTGGCAGGGGAAGGGAGGGAACACAGTTAGATAGGTAGAGATAAGTATAGATTTGGGTGAAGAGAAGGACAATGTACCAAATGTAAGTGATCAACATGGTGACATTGAGGAAGAGGAAGACATAGATAAGTGCATGGTAGGTACAGATGACAAAGATGAACTCTTTTGCACACACAGTACTGCATTGTCAGTGAAGGTGAACATTGATATATGGGTAGACAGATGCATGGACAGGCTAATCTATTAGATGTATCTATGCAACAGGGAGTGTGCCCATGACCATGTATAGTGTTGGCAGACAATTCTACAAGTGTATTTGTATGTTCTATAAGAACTCCCAGGTATATAGTAGAGCAGATGAGGAACAAGGTCATAGTCACTTCTTGGCCACAGCCAGCTATCCACAGGGAGTGAATAGTTGCACCTGTGGGCTCAGGACCACAGTAACAGGGGACATCGAGCTCAATTGGCATAACATACTAGAAAATACATTGTTCCATATCCTATTTTGATGAGAAGTGACTGGGATCTTAAAAGTTTGCAAGCGGCCATCTAGATGCAATGATGGTTCTCTCCTCATCCAGAGCACAGAAGAATTAAGAAAACCAAAGATTCATGGAAACAATTAGTCCAAGTGACTGGTACACCATGCTATTGTCAGCCTATATGACTATGAGACCAGAAGAACTAGATGGTGCCCAGCTACCACCATCAGCTACGGAGGGGGATCTCTGTAGCAGATTCTGGATAGCGTGAGAGAACAATGTGGAACAAAACTCAAATCATTTAAAAAAAAAAAAAAGGTACCAGGTTTGCTGGTCTGATAGAGCCTGATGGAACCACTGACACTATGGCCCCCTAGCTGCCCTTCAGATCTGAAATTGAACACACTCGTGTGGCTTCCAGCCAAACAAAAGACAGGTATATGAGCTGAACATTTACACTCCTTGGAGAGATTAATCATGGGAGAATAGAAGGGCTGTGTATGCACAGGGATATAGCTCAGGGGGCAGGAGTACATGGGAGAGAAGGACATAGGGAAGAGTTCACTATGGGGAGGAAGTGGGAGGGGAGCTATTGCATTGTGGGAAATTACAGTTAATGTCATCAGACAAAGTGTATGTGATCTGCTGTATGGAAAGTGAAGTTTCTCTATAAACTTTCACCCAAATCACAATATAAATTAAAAAAAAAAAAGGCCAGGCTTACTAGTCTGATAAAGAGTGATAAAACTCCTCAGACTATAGCCCCTACTCACCCTTCATGCTTGGAATTAAACTCACTGCTACAGCTTAACATTCAGCCAAACAATAGACAGGGCTATGACATGACCAATTACACCAGGGAGGTGCATTCCTTAGACAATCAACCATGGGAGATCAGAAGGGCAGCATTTGCACAAGGAGAAAACTCAGAAGGTAGAAATGCATGGGAAAGAAGGACACAGGGAAAAGGCAACCACACGGAGGAAGTGGGAAGAGTGCTGTTCCATTGTGGGGACTGCAGTCAATATCATGAAACAAAATGTATATGAACTGTTGAATAGAAAACAAATTTGCTCTGTAAACTTTCATTCAAATCAAAACAAAATGTTCAAAAAAATAAATAAAAAGTTAAAAATATACAACCCAGCAATTTCACTGCTAAGTATTTACCCAAGAGAAATGAAAACTTAGATTCACACAAAAACCTATATGGAGATATTTATAATAACTTTATTCATAATAGTCAAAACCCAGAAACAACCCAAACTTTTCTCAACCATAGAACTGATAAAGTGTGGTACATCCATACAGTGAAATACTACTCAGAAGGGAAAAAAGGAAGCAACAGCTAATCCATGCAACAATATGAGTGTATCTTAAATGCATAATGCTAAGTTAAAAGACCAAATTTCAAAGGCTACACCCTTTATAATCCCACTTGGATGACATTCTACAAAAGACTAGGGGAAGGGCTGATTACAAAAGGACAGCATGAGGAAATTTGAAAGGTAAAGGATATTTTCTATATATCTTGATTACGGTGGTTACATGACTTTATGAGTTATTCACAACTCATAGAACTGTATAGCAAAAAAGAGAGAATTTTTACTGTATGCACATTCTTTTAAAAGTGAACCAATTTCAGGGATAAAAAAAAACTTTGGTAGGTTCTGACAACAGCAAAGAACTTCAGTAAACCAAACCCAAGGCACTGGACTGTTAAAGTTCCACTTTCTTGTGCCTCAGCCATTGGCAGCCACATCCTAGACCCTTGGTAACTGAGATGGTCCATGATTAAAGCAAAAATATTTGCAGACTAACAGATTCTTTGAACCTCCAGTGAAGCCACACCTCCAATCCTATGACAGAGCCAAATCATGTGGATTGAATGCAGTCCAGCACCACAAGAATGACAATCATTCAATGAGATACATAACAAATTTTTTAAAGCAAAATATCAGTTTTTTAAAAAAGGATGGAGAGATAACATCAGTCCCAAAAGTGGGAATCATTTAGATGGTAATACAGTCTTTGATCCTACATGAAGTATTTGGGCAGAGACAGGATCATAGACTATGGGACTGGGTGAAA
Source organism: Orycteropus afer afer (assembly GCF_000298275.1). Lineage (NCBI taxonomy): Eukaryota > Metazoa > Chordata > Mammalia > Tubulidentata > Orycteropodidae > Orycteropus > Orycteropus afer. The sequence goes on from NW_006922207.1 coordinate 51,176, forward strand.
TTAGATATTAACTCCAGATCTGCCCGGGCTTGCCATCTGAGGCGATATCACTACGGAAGCAGATTACCCAATCTTCCTTTCAAGGAGTGGCTGGTGGGTTAGCCTTCTGGTTACCAGTCAAATGCCTTAGGCACTATGCCACCAGAGCTCCTTAGATTGAGTTTGGCATCCCAATTCCTCACCCTTACCTGAATCATGCTCTTTGCCATGTGACTTCATAGTTCTCCCCCTTTCCACTGTGGATAGACTCTACTCTCCCCACCCTTAACATTGACCCAGTTGAGAGACTTATTGTGGCCAATGGAATGTGAATGGAAATGACAGTGTGATTGACAGTTTTGAGGACCAGCCCTAAGAGACTGCCTATATTTCTTCTTGCCCTCCGTGCCTTTGCCTTCTCCATAAAAAGACATGATAAAAGAGACGTAGCTTCTGCCTCTCAGCCTGAGCCCCTAAATAAATTCACATGAGACAGGCCACCCCAGCTGATCTCCTGACTTAGGAGCAAGAATAAATGATTGTTGTTTTAAGTCATTGTGTTTTGGGAAAGTTTCTCATGCATTGTTGTGACAACAGCCAACTGAAATAACGATCTCAGGTAAATACGTTTTGTTCCCATTCACCCATTCATTCATCCAAAACAAATATTCATTGAACACATACAAATGTGCTAAAGGCTACAGTATGTCCTAAGAATAGGCAATGAGCCTAATTTTCCCTTCTAAATGTAACCCAGTTATCTCTAGAGCTTCCCACACTATTGGTAAAAAAAAAATTAGCTCATTAATGCACAAATTTTCCTAGCTCTGAACCTCCCCTTGATCATACAACCACTCCATTCTGAAAGGTGATTCTTAGCAAACTCAAAATCAATTTGGGCTTATTCACTCAAACATCTCTCATGCCTTACTCTGCTGCCTGTTGCCCCACTGACTTCCCTGTCTCCAAATTCTGCTTTACTGAACTGTGCTTAAGGAACTCTGGTGGCACTGTGGTAAGTTATTTGGTTGCTAACTAAAAGGTCAGCAGTTCCAATGCACCAGTTGCTCCACAAAGAAAGATGAGGCAATCTGCTTTCATAAAGATTTACAGCCTTGGAAACCCTAAGGGTTGCTATGAGTCAGAATTGAATCAGTGGCATAGGGTTTTGGGAGCTATGCTTAATTATGGGCTCAGGGCTATGTGTACTGTGCATTTGGCAGTGCTGTCCAATATGGTAGTGCCTGTAGCATAGTGGCTAAAGCATTTGACTGCTAACCAGAAGGCTGGCAGTTCAAACCCACCAGCCACTCCTCGGAAGGAAGGTTGGGCAATCCTACTTCCGTAGTGATACTGCCTCAGAAACCCAAGGAGGGGTTGCTATGAGTCGGGGCCGACTTGACAGCACATAACAACAACAACAAGGCATTTGACTGTTAACCAGAAGGCTGGTGGTTCAAATCCACCAGCCACTCCTCAGAAGGATGACTGGGCAAACTACTTCCATGGACATACCACCTCAGAAACCCAAGGAGGAGTCACTGTGAGTCAGATCCAACTCCAAGGCAGTGAGTGAGACACATGTAGCCACTTAAATTTGAAATTAAATAAAATCAAAATTCAGTTTGTGAGTCACATTAACCACATTTCAATGACAATGTGTGGCTAGTGAATACTGTACTGCATAATGTAGACATAGAACATTTTCATCATCACCGAAAGTTCTACTAGATGACTACAATTAGTTTCTGAATCACCTCTTCTAGTTTCCAAATATTACCTCTTTTCTTCTTAGGATTCATATACGCTGTCAGGTTGTCATATACCAGCTGCTGTACTAAACCCAGCACTATGCAGGCAAAACCTGCTTCATTGCACTATTTCCTTCTGGTAGGATGAATATTTTTTCGGGGTCTCCAGAGTCCCTCCCTGCAGCTTGGCTTCTGTTGTAACCCTTCCCCTTGCTAAGTCTATTCCAACTCAAGTCATTTTCCTTCCACAAGAAATTCCTAGAATTCCGCAAAAATTGTTCAATAAATATAGAAACTTAGAAGAAAAAATTCCATCCATCTACTCCTGCCTGATGTGTCCACACCTCAGATCCATCATGACATGACTGTACTCACATGGAAATTATAATGCTCAGATGTTGAGATAAGGGATAAATGTAATGATATTTGTAAAATGCTCAGTGCAAGACTTGGGGTATAATAATAATAATAATAAACACTGTCGCCATTGAGTCAAGTCCTACACATGGTAGCCCATTCGTTTCAGAGTAAAACTGCATTCCATAGGGTTTTCATGTGACCTTTTGGAAGCAGATTGTCAGCCTTTCATCCAAGGTGCCTCTACTTTGTGTTCAAACTGCCAAACTTTCCATTAGTAGCCAAGCACTTAATCGTTTGTACCACCAAGGGACTCATATCAAGAAATAACAGTTTTTGTATATTTTCACCACAATAAAATATATACATACCTACGTGTGTGTGTGTAAAAAAAGAAATAATGCTTTTCCCTCTATTTTCCCTCTAGCCTTCCCAATTGTATGAAATTAGCCTACAATGTTCTGGTGCTAAAGAAATTAGCAGATTCCACTATTGTTGTTGTTGTTGTTATGTGCCGTCGAGTCAGCCCTG
>NW_006922207.1:54688-56189 GCF_000298275.1 Orycteropus afer afer
AAAAAAAAAAAAAAACCCTCATCATTCTAAATGAAGAAAACTCTCAGTCTTTTAAAGACTGTTATTGTATGTCATCAAGTCAATCCTGATTCAAAGGGGCCCTATATGACAGACTAGAACTGCCCCTATAGTGTTTCCCAGACTGTAATCTTTATAGGAGCAGATTGTCAGGTCTTTTCTCCTGCAAAGGTATTTGTGGGTTTGAACCTCCAAACTTTCAGTTCGCATCTGAGCACTTAATCATTGCACCACCAGTAAACCTACATGCCCACAGACACTTCCTCTGAGAGGAACTGGCACAATAAATTTGTATTTGCCATTCGTTGAAAATGCTGATCATCAAACCAAACCTTTTCTGAATAAACCTATCAGACTCCAGCCTGTCTCATTATATTTTGCATTCAACTTTCCAGTATTAATTAATTAAAATTCTTGTTTACTTTGATTTTGTTCTCCTCCATTTTCTTCTAATTTTACATTTCCTTCATTTTATTTTTAGTATGCTCCTTTTCTTCTCTCATTTGCTTCCCTTTTCTATGGTACGTATGATTCTGACCCCTGCTTTGGTCTTTTCTATCTCAATAAACAGCTCAACCATCTGCCCAGTCACATCTGCACAAGTCACAAATTTAGGGCTCATTCCGGATATCTTCCTTCTTCTTGCTGCCAACCTCTAATCTGTCAATACAGCTTACTGAATTTACCTCCAAAATATTTCCCAAGTCAATTCACATCTATCTTTTCTGTGCCATTTACCTTACTCCAAACAAATCTAACATTGTCTTTCATCAAGTGTTTTGCAATGGCCTCCTAATTTGTCTCTCAGCTTCCATGTTTGTTCTACAATCTATTCTCTACAAGGCAATAGGAATGATCTTTTCAAATGTACATAAACTCATATCACCCCCCTCTTAACCTCACCAATGGCTTCCCTGAGAATTATAATGAAATCAAATTACTTAAAATGCCTTACTGTGACTGGAAGTATCTAATCCATGTCTACCTTCCAGTCCTACCTTTACACCTCATTTTCTATCATTCTCCCCTTATTCTATACCATCTAGCTCACTGGCTTTCCCTCTACAGTACCCAGGTCCCATTTAGGCACACTACTGTGAAAATAAATAAATAAATATGGAGCGCTGGTGGTGCAATGCCTAAGGCATTTGATGGCTAACCAGAAGGTTAATGGTTCAAACCCACCAGATACGCCTCTGAAGGAAGATCAGATAATCTACTTCCATAAAGATTTACTATCTTGGAAACCCAATGAGGGTCGCTTTGAGTCGGAATCAATTGGATGGCAATGGGTTTGGTTTTGGTTTTTTGGTTTACTATAAAAAATGGCTGCTAATGTTCATAGCTGACACTTTCGTCTAAAGAGAAATTGTCCTCTTATGACAAGAAACAGAAGCTCTGGTAGCATAGTGCCTAAGGCACTTGACTGCTAACCAGAAGGCTGGCAGTTCAAACCCACCAGCCACTCCTCGGAAGGAAGATT
>NW_006922207.1:58509-59959 GCF_000298275.1 Orycteropus afer afer
GGACACTGGGAAGAGGAAACTATGGGGAGGAAGTGGGATGGGAGCTGTTGCATTGTGGTAAACTGTGGTCAATGTCATGAGACAAAGTATATGTAAACTGCTCTATGGAAAGTGAATTTGCTCTGTAAATCTTCACCCAAATCACAATAAAAAAATAATTAAAAAAATAAAAATAAATAACATGACAAGAAACACTTCACAGTGGACATCGCACCACTGTGGCAAACCCTTGTCAAAAACTGATACAGGGATACAAAAGGTCGCTCCCTTGGATTCAAATCTGTAGTAAAATTTATACTCCAGAGCTCCCTGTGAGATCAGGCTGAAGATATAGCTGAGCTAGATTCTACCTTTTTGCTCATCCAATTTTCTCCTTTGTCCTGATTCCTTGATTCTATCTGAGTTCTCCTTAGTCTCCCTTAGTCTCTCTTACTCACCCTCAGTAAATAATTTGCACAAAAATCCCCACCTCAGGCTCTGCTTCTAGGGAAGTCAACCTAAGACAAAGAGAACAAATCACATACCAAGCATCACAAAGTTAATAAGCCATAAAACTAAATTCAAACACTACACTGACACCTGGGAAGCTCACTTTTATATCTTCAGAGAAACTGTCTTGGGCCATTTTGATGTGAGTTTCTGAACAATGCCTAAAAGCAAAATGAAAGAAAAGAAAAAGGAAAAGAAACCTGCAGTAGGAGTCAATGGCAGTCTGTTCCCAAGACTTTCATCGCTGACACACCCAAAGCACAAAGAAAACAAAGCAGATAAATGAAAAGAAGACAAATGGTAGTTAAGCGACTTCTCTGGAAAGCTCTCTGTGTATCTTTCTGATATCTAAGAAGTGAACTTTCTTCTCTGTGACCTTGAATATATTACTTGAGCCTTCCATCTCAGTCTCTTCATCTGTAAACTAGAGATAATACCTACAGTGAGAAATCATTCTACAATGTCTGATGGGTAGGTGTTCAATAAATTTGAACTAATATGCTCCTAAACTACAAGTCTTGCCACTCAACTCCAAGGCTTTCTATGATTCAAGTCTTAGGCCTCCAAACATGTTGCCCTCATCACCTACTCCTCATCATCACCTTCTTTTCACAGAGACTGATTTTTTTATGCATGTGAAATAAATCAGTTCAATCAGTTACGCCAAGGTTTAGGGTTGCCAAGGAGCTGAGTATTGAGGAGAAATCATCTCTGTAGCCTTAGTTTGAGGCATCTAGCCCTGTGTAAGCATATAACTAGGAAACAGTACAGGTATTCACCTCCCCCAAGTGATGTTACAGAATTAAGATAATGGCATATGCAGTTCCGGAAAGATGGCGGACTAGGCAGAAGGACTGCACACACCCTCTTCAACAAAGAAAAGGGAAACCAATTAACACAGACACAGAAGATAATCTTGGACCCCTGAGCCTTGAAGGGAAGTATACAAAAATGGACTAAA
>NW_006922207.1:64371-100996 GCF_000298275.1 Orycteropus afer afer
TGCCTTAGGCACTATGCTACCAGAGCTTAACAAATTTACATTAATATTCTCTTAAACCACAAGTTTACAGTAACTATAGAATGGAAATCCTTCCCATTCACTCTAGTGATGTGCTACAGTTGGCACCTACTGGTACACAGAACCAATTGTTTTCCTCTCTTCCCAACTTCACATTCAGGGCTGTCACATTGGTAACTTGAAAACAGCTAGGTGGAAATATTTACATTATGGAAATTGACAAACATTGCAAATCAGTGGGGGTTTTTTTGTTTGTTTGTTTTGTTTTGTTTCCAGAAGCCACTCATTAAACTTTTTTCAGCACACCACTGGTCATGTCTATGCTAAAAGATGCCCCTGCTCACTCTCCATCTTTCTTAGAAATAAATCAACAATGAACAGTGACCGTGACTGCGGCTATGGTGGAGGCTCCATGAGGAGAGTTATGTGTGTTGTTAATACCATATTCTCAACTAAGTCCATTTCTTCTCTTCAGGTTTTTTGTTTGATTGGTTGGTTGGGTTTTTTTGTTTGGTTTTGTTTAAATTTAAGAAGGACATTGATCAATTTCAATGTAAAATTTCTCCCCAGGAAATCATGGTGGGCACAAGCCAACCCCACTGTGGATACCTGGGAGCTGCAAGGCTCTGTGTGAAGTTATCTCACACATCCAGTGGCTTCATTTATGTTTGAAACAAATACTTTTGAGCCCCTACTCAGTGCCAAAGCAAAGAGGGTAATAGGAAGGAAGACACCTCTGACCTTGTGAAGCAAATAGTCTATCTGAAAAGCTTGAAAAAGGACCATTCCAATTTTTCAGATAGAAGAAAATCTAAAAGAAACCTCCATCTGGGAATTCTGATTTGGGCTCAATTTTTAATGGGTGATACATTCATATACATGGTACAAAATTCTAAAGACAAAAAAGGATATACAGTGTATACATGTAAGTCTCTCTCCCACCTCTGTCTCCCGACCACCCAGTACCCTCCTTCTGGAAGAAAATATTATTTCCATTTTTCTGTGTACCCAAAGATTCTTTATGAATACACAAATACATATATATTTGTTCATTTTTCACACTAATGATAACTCACAACACCAATTATTCTGTATTCTAAACTTTTTTCATAACATCTTGACATCAGTCTATAACAATACATAAAGATCTGCCTCATTCTTTGTGACCACTGTACTATATTATTGCATTATATGATGTATCATAATTTATTTATCTGGTCCTCTGCTGTTTCCAAACTTTTGCTATTTCACAATGTGCTGCAATAAATAACTTTGTATATATATTATTCAATTAATGTGTGATTATTTTGGTAGCATAAATTCCTTCAAGAAAAATTTCAGGTCAAGGACATTTGCAATTTTGGTAGCTATTGCCAAATTGTACAAATGTACATGACCATTGGTAATGTATGAGAGTACAATTTCTTGACATCTTTTCATCCCAATGTACTATTAAACATTTTGGTGTTTGCCAATCTAGGAAGTGAGAAATATCTCATTGTATGTTTCTTATTATGGATGAGATTAAGTGGCTTTTCATATATGTAGAATCCATTTACATCTATTTTTTAGTGAAGTGTCTGACCATATTTTGGTCTATTATTCTATGGGGTTTTTGGTCTATTCTTCTGTACATGATGTCTTTTTTGTCATTATGTGCTGTTGAGTCTATACTAACTCATATTGACCCTGTAGGACAGAATAGAACTACCCCATAGTTAAATTTGTCCTATATCTGATATGAATTGCAATTTTTTCCATATGGTTATTATAAATGGAGAAGAAACCATAGGAACTTTCTCCTTCAACCCATGAACTAACCACCATACATAAATACACTTGCATTAAGCAAGGAACTTTGGGCCTAAGAGCACAAAGTTAAAAGCATGTATCCTTATCCAAAACCATGTTGTTGTTGTTGTTTGCCGTCAAGTCAGCCCTGACTCACAGCAACCCCTCCTTGGGTTTCCGAGGCAGTATCACTATGGAAGTAGATTGCTCAACCGTCCTTCCGAGGAGTGGCTGGTGGGTTTGAACCGCCAGCCTTCTGGTTAGCAGTCAAGTGCCTTAGGCACTATGCTACCAGAGCTAGTCCTCTAAAATTGTGGCAAGGGAAAGAAGCCCCACTCAGAATACTTGATAGGAACATGTAGACTCTCACTCCTGAACTAACATGGAAAAGAATCTCAGAGTGATATACTCTGAGAAGCTTGGCCCATTGCCACAGCAAGTGTCAGGATGAGAAGGAACAGTGATGGAATATAAGGATGGTCTTGTGGAGGTTTCTCACTTGTATTTCCAAATGCCTTTTGAAACCCCATGAGGAAAACCTAGATAAGAGCAGTTAAGCTTAGAGGTGGCTATGCCACTAACTACAGGGACTCCTGTGAGCCTTTAAAAGGACTCCTCTTCCCACCCTATCCTCCAAAGAATTATGTATATAAGAAAAAGGGCCAATGTGATTTCTTTCTCACCATATGTCATTAAACTCTGGAGTTATTTCTGATGGCAGCCTCTTATTGTGATTTAAAAACATGTCTCTCACAAATAGGCAATGTTTGGCTTTAATGCAGATTGCCAGCTCTGAGCTATCTGGCCTGGCCTTCCAAAATAAGGCAACCAGTGTTTTGTTTTTTGGGTTTTTTTTCCCCCTCTCTTTTTTGTGAGGAGTTTGGTGTTCTTATTCACATTTGATAATGAAGTTTTCCAAAGACTTCTCACTAAGAAAACACTGCATAAACTTCTTAATCCCAAGAAGTCCCAGTAGAAACTTCCAGGAAAGATAAAGCTCTCAATAGGCGCCAATGTCTTTGGGGCTCATATCTTCAGCTCAGCATGAAATCCACACTTCAGAGAGCTGAATGGAACTCCCCAGTCCCTCTAAGGAGTTGTCATGAGACAATATCTTCAGGGTGGGTAGACTTGCACCAAACATCTAGCTGCTAGGAAGAACTCCCAAAGATCTGCTCACTGATCTGTAATTTCATAGTTCTCCTGCACCTGCCACATTGCAACATCTCCAGTGACACAGATAGAAGTGAATAATAGGTTGAACTTGTGTTTTTGCAAAGGTCAAGACATAACTTGAGAGAAAGTTAGGATCCCAATGACAAACATAACTCAATTTCATGAGGGTAAGGTAGTGTTTACTATTTATTGTTCATCTCCTATATTTCCTTCTAAGGAGCTCTGGTGGCATATTGCCTAAGGCATCTGACTGCTAACCAGAAGACTGGTGGTTCAAACCCACCAGCTGCTCCTCAGAAGGAAGACTGGACAATCTACTTCCATAAAGATTTACTGTCTTGGAAACCCAAAGGGGGTCACTATGAGTCAGAATCAACTCTATAGCAGTGTGCTAAAGGGGCAAGGAGGCCACATCTTCTGACCTCCTCTAACCCCACAAGAGGAAGACAGAATCACCATCAGTAGCCCAAGGCTTATTCCTTCAAGCCAAAACATGTTGCCTCCCTCCAGCCCTTTCACCAACCCTGACACCAACCGCTTCTCCCACAGCACTCACCACCTTTCTGCTGGGTTCGATAATTCACTGCATTGGCCACACAGAACTCACAGATTATGGGGTTTATTAGGGAAGCACCAGGCTGCAATTCAAGTTCAGGAACAACACTCAGTCTCTCTCAGCCCGCCGTCTCTCAGCCAACAGTCTCTCTCAGTCTCTCTCCCAACAGTGCATGTCTCTTGGTGTCTCTCTCTTAGCAATGTGCATCTCTCGGTGTCTCTTTCTCAGCAACATGTGTCTCTCAGGAGCACGTTTTTCTCAGCAGCATGTCCTTCCCAGCCAGCAGACAGAAAGAACTCTGCCTCTAGGAGGCCTCCTTTTGAGCCTGACTGAGTGGCCAAACTAGCCAATCATACATCAGAATTCTAAGCACCTGAGAGAAAGCGAACTTCCCAGAACATTCCTTTGTGCCACTCCTAACAGAAATGCCCCAGATGGATAACATTTACAATCAGGAGCTCCTCAATTGCTCACAGCAAATTCCACCACAGAGTTTACAAAGACTTTTGGTGAGAAAAGCCATACCAGGTAGTTTACTACACTACACAGTGAGTTTGGTTTTGTTGGTTTTGGTATGTTTCCTTCTAGGAGTTCTGGTGGCATAGTGGTTAAAGTATTTGGCTTCTAACCAAAAGGTCAGTGGTTTGGGCCCACCAGCCACTCCATGGGAGAAAGATGAGACAGTCTGTTTCCATAAAGATTTACAGCCTTGGAAACCCTATGGGGCAATGCTACTCTCTCCTAAAGTGTCCCTATGAATTGTAATGAATTTGATGGCAGTGAATTCTGTTTGGTTGGCTATTTCCTTCTGAAAGGCTTAGCATATAGTAGTTAGTCAATAGGAAATAATGACCAAGAAAGTCAAAATTCTTAAAACAGTTCTAGGAATAAGTCTCTACTTCCTCTCTTCTGTCTTCCAAGTCCTACCCATTCCTCAAGTCCCATTACAGGTCGCTCATCTTCCAAGAAGTCTTCCAAGACCCAGACATCTTCCTGGCTGCTTCTTTCAGTCCTTATTGATCTCTCTTTTTTCTCTTCCCACTCCCTGCACTAGTGTCTGAATAAATGGATAATTTAATATAGTTCACCTTGTGCAATACTTGATTTCCTTATTTTTGTGTTAATCTGGACATCACAGCTGCATAAGAAGCTCCTTGAGCAAAGAAGCCCTTATATATTTATAGCCCTGACAATATATAGAAAAAATATATATCTTGCTCTCTATATCTTGCTTCATGGTATTCCCTCAGCCTGGAACATCTCCCATTTTGGCTTTATCTTTCAAGTCTCAACTTAGCAATATCTTCCTTCAGGAAGGTTCCTCTGATGCCCTACAAATATTCAGATAGTGTCCAATATTTACAATTTCTCTTTTTGACAGTGGCCATCACACCTGTATAGTTATTGCTCTTACATTATTTGGACTGTCTCTGTATCAGTGAGTGCCTGTTGCATACAACCCCCAAAACTTAATAGCTTAAAACAACAATTTCTTAATTCTCACAAATCAATGTATCATGATCTGCTGTGCTTACTCAAGCATCTGCAGTCATCTGGGTGAGCACTGGCTGACCTAGGATGATTTTAATTGGGTTGACTTGGCTCTGGTCCACAGGGTCTCTCATCCTCCAGGAGGTTAGCTTAAGTTTGTTCACAAAGAACTGGGCAAAGTTCCAAGAGAAAAAAATAGGGCAGGGCTAAGAATTAGCACAAAGTCACTTTTGCCAATTTCTATTGGCCAAATCAAGTCCCAAAGCCAGCCCACAGCAAGAAGTGGAGACATAGACTTCTCCTGATAAAAGCCACCACAAAGCACATGAAAAAGGGTCATGAATAGAGGGGCACAAAGAATTAGGATCACTTTTGAATTCAGTCTTCCAGACCTATTCAACTTTTCTCATTCAACTATAAATTCCTTGAAGACAGGAACCATGTTCTGTTCACTACTATATCCAGCCCCTAGCACAAGACTGGCATAGAGTAGTTTTTCAATAACTATTTGTTAGATGATTAGACAAATTAATTAATAACTAGGGCTGAAAGAAAAGGAGGGAGGAAAACTCTCATGACTGAGCACTTACTAGTTTAAAACATGTCCCATGTTAAAAAAGAGCCCTGGTGGGCAGTGGTAAAGTTAAGCACTGGTATACCAACTGAAAGGTCAGTGATTTGAACCCATCACCCAATCTGCTGGACAAAGATGTGACAGTCTGCTTCCATAAGGATTACAGCCTTGGAAACCCTATATGGCAGTTCTACACATCCTGTAAGTTTGCTGTGAATCAGAATCAACTCAAAGGCAGTGGGTTTGGTTGAGTTTGGGTCTCATTTTAAATATTTTATTTAATCCTTCTAATTTATTTCATAGATTCCAGGAGAAAAATCTTGAAGATTCATGCAGTTAGCATTTTCTACCTTTAAATTTGGATTTCTATATGTCAGACACTATTCCAAGTGTTCTATGTGAATTAATCAATACATTGTTATGCAAACACTATGAAGTAAGCATTACCTTTGGTTTTTCAGGTGAGGAAATAGAGGTATAAAGAGATTAAGTAACTCAACAATTTCAAAACTCAAAAGAAACAGCGGTAAAATTTGAACTCATCTAGTCTGTCTCCAATGAGCCCTGGTGGTACAGTGGTTAAAGAGCTTGGCTCCTAACAGAAAGGTTGGTGGTTCAAACCCATCAGTCCATTCCATGGGAGAAATATGTGTTAATCTGCTTCTGAAAAGGTTTACCACCTTGAAAACTATGGCAACAGGTTTTGTTTGGTTTAGTCTTGCTCCAGAGTCAACTCTCAATTATTATATTGAATTATATTACATAGTATCTCGAGATCTGTGGTTTATATGGTCTTCACCCATTCTGGCTACTAGACAAGTGCCCTACTGCATGAGAGCTGTCCAATACAGTGCCCACAAGACTTGTAAAGTTATTTAAATTTAAATTCATTACAATTTAATAAAATTAAAAATTCAGTTCCTCAGTCATACTAATCACATTTCAAGGGCTCAACAGTTAGTGGCTACCAGACTAGACAGCACAGAGAACATTTTCAACATTATAGAAAATTCTATCAGACAGCATAGTTCTAGAGAATTCCAGACTCAGAAAATTTTCCTGGAAAGAAACTTGGAATGCATGCAAGTGAGACCAAGATATAATGTGGTAGTGTATGACCATTTACCAGTTACCTGCAAAATTGGCAACTTGAGGCCTGAGAGCTTTTAAAGTAAATATGAGTATGTGGAGCCACTGAAACATTACAAGTTATTTATCAAATGAATAGCACTCAGGTTTGCTATTTTGTCAAAAGGTAGGATTCTTACAACCATGAGTATACAAGCAGTTTTTTTTATACCCCTGGAATATGATTTCTCGAGAGCTCTATGCCCTCACCCCATATTCTTAATTGACTCAAAGGCAAGCCAATATAAATCCAAGGTAAATAATAGGTGGGTGGATGGATGGATGGATAGATAGATAGATAGATAGATAGAAGATAGAGAAAGAGAGAAAAGTGACAGATAGTTGTCATTGAGTCAACTGACGCGTGGAAATCTTATGTACAACAGAACAAAATATTGCCCTTTTCTGCATCATCCTCAATATTGTCAGCACGTCTGAGTCCATCATTGCATTTATGGTACCAATCCATCCCATGTTTATTGGCCCTCTACTTCAACAAACAAGATCTTCTCCTCCAGTAATTGATACATCCTAATGACACAGCCAATGCAAGGAACAATGATTTTTTAATTGTTATCCATAAGGTTTGCACTGGCTAATTTCCAGAAGCAGAACATCAGGCCTTTCTTTCTAATCTGTCTTAGTCTAGAAGCTCTGCCATGAGTGATCTTCCTGGTATTTAAAATACCAATGGCATGGCATCCAGCATCGTAGCAGCATGCAACCACCAGAGTATGACAAATTGGCAGACAGCTAGTGGACATCCGAGGTAGAGAAGTAGGTATTTGCTGAATAAGGAAAACTCCACATAATGTAAAAAAGGCAGAATATAGAATTTACCAGTGAGGAATCTAGTCTTGGTGAAGAATGAAGGAGCTAGAGGACAGAATCCAAAAGGATTTCAAAACATCTGACTTGCAGAATCACAGACCTGGCCAAAGCTTCTTGTGTCTTTAACTTTACTTTGAACTTGATGTTTAATTCCAAACAGCTGAGGACAATTCAACTACACTATATGAATATTGCTATTTTTTCTGCACTCATTGCTTTCCACTTTACTTAAATCTGAGGGTCTTCCCTACAAATTTGATTAGGGTTTTCCTGAAATTTACATGACATTGAAAGTCTATAACCAAAGTTGAAGTGCAAAAGTTTCCCTGCTCTATGCTTCTATTTCCAACTTCCTACCAACAAACCCATCAGCCACTCCTCGGATGGAAGAAGGGGCAATCTACTTCCATAGTGATACTGCCTCGGAAACCCAAGGAGGGGTCGCTATGAGTCAGGTCCAACTCGACGGCACATAACAACAACAACCAACATTCTGAGAACAAGCACCTTGAACTGACAGAAGACACTGCATCTAGATATTACCAGGACTCCTAAGCTACTGAGGTATTAACAGTGAGAACCCCTGAGTTTAATCTTAAAGAGGATCCTCTGGTGTCTCAAAAATCAATGCTTCATGTTTAGAAAATATGAAAAGGTAAATTAGAGAATGGGCATTTCATAGTATATGGATTGACTTTGATCTCATCCTCTGCTGAACCTCAACCCACTGACAGTGGATTGTTTAATAATCTAAAATACACCTGTACTGCAATTCAGCTCCTTAAATGCCCTGCCTCAAGAGAACATTTTTGCCTTTCCTCTTTGGCCTTTTACTCATTGACATCAAGTTGACTCCAACACATGTTGTTGTTGTTATGTGTCGTTGAGTCGGTCCTGACTCATAGCGATCCCTCCTTGGGTTTCCGAGGCAGTATCACTATGGAAGTAGATTGCCCAACTTTCCTCTGAGGAGTGGCTGGTGGGTTTGAACCACCAGCCTTCTAGTTAGCAGTCAAGTGCCTTAGGCACTATACTACCAGTGCTTCTACTCCAACTCATAGTGACACTATATGACATAGTACAACTGCCCCCATAGGGTTTCCAAGGCTGTAATCTTTAAGGAAGCAGACAGCCATGTCTTTTTCCTGTGAAGCTGCTGGTGGATTCGAACCATCAATCTTTCAATTAGCAGCCCAGCACTTAACCACTATGCCACCAGGGCTCCTTAACCACATCTTCAGCCATTTAGGGGAATATAATTACGCCTGGACTCAAATAGCAAGAATATAAATCTCTTTAGAAAAAAGAATGAAGTCTGTAGAGGTAGATACACTAAAAATTTTAGGACTCTGGTGAAATGTACCTGAATAGGTTTAGAAAGTCCTTGTGGTCAGATTCCCCACCTTTCCTATCAGGATGAACATTTAATGGCTGTCATATTGTGTTGCTATATGCCATTGAGACAGCTCCAACTCAAAATGACACTATGTACAACCAACGAAACACTGCCCTGTCCTGCACCATCCTCACAATACTTGCTATGTTTTAGCCCATCGTTACAGCCACTGTGTCAATCCATCTCACTGTGTCATCCTTATCACTGACCCTCTACTTTACTAAGCATGATATCCTCCTCCAGGGACTGGTTCCTTCTGCCTACATGACCAAAGTTGGTGAGACAAAGTCTGGCTATTCTTACTTCTAAGGAATATTCCAGCTACACTTTTTCCAAGACAGAATTGTTCATTCTCTGGCAGTTCATGTTATTTTCAACATTTTCAACACCAAAATTCAAAGGTATTAACTCTTCTTTGGTCTTCCTTATTCATTGTTCAGCTTTCACATGCATATGAGGCTATTGAAAATACATGGTGTGGGGTGGGTGCACCCTAGTCTTCAAAGTGACATCTTTGCTCTTTAATACTTTAAATATTTAATACCTGTGACAGTTTCACATAATATTATAAACTTCGTATACACAGACACATCTACAATTTCAACTTTATCAAAAAACTTGAGATAAATAAGATCAGTGGCAAAGATTAAGGGTCATTGTGAACAGAAAAAGGCATGTTTCTTATTAACTGTTCATTGGTTTCAGCCAATATGGCACCTTGACAAAGGCAGCAAGCTTTATCTAACAAGAAGGGGATGTCCTGCTTTCCTTGGGTACAATATGTCTAAAAAGAAGAATCACCCAACAACCCCAGGTGACTAATTTCTCTATAAATATATTATTGAGATAATAGAGGTCTTTCTAATGGGATTATAACTGCCCAGACAGCTGCTCTGCTAGTCAAGGAGAACATGGTTGACAAAAAAGATTTAAAGAAAAGAATAGGGGAAATAGCAAGCCTCCAGCCAGGCACACTTAAATGACCTCATTGCTTCAAAATAATAGGATCACGTTGCAATTATGAAAAAAAAAAAGCCAATACGCTTAAAGCAATCACTTTTTGCATGCTCTTTGCCATTCCTCTCTCACTGGTACAACTAAGGGCCGTGTTCAACAACAAACAGAAGTCCCAACTTCTCTTGTGCCAGAAATAAACCTTTCAAAGGAAAGGCCACATTGTCTGATACAGAGTTCTTTAAAAGAATTTAGTTTGGATTTACAGGGTCTCTAACATGGATATGTTCCTTGCTTCCACTGCCAGACTAACTTTTATCATATATATTAAATTTTTTTGCCAGTTTTACTAAAAAAAAGAAAAAGAAAAAGAAAAGCAATTCTCCCAGATGCTCACTCTTCAGAAGGAAAAAGGAAAAAAAAAAACAAGCATATAAAGAACTGATCAAGGAAAGAATAGATGATGTCTAAAAAATCACCTCTGTAACTAAATTTTGCTTCGTTTTAAAACAAGGGCATTAAGTACTATGGTAGTCTCTCTATTGTTCACTAAGGAAAAAACAGTGAAAATAACCTATGATATAGTCTAAATTCTTTTAGGATTTATAGAAAAGAAGATATATATATCTTCAGGTAAGACTTGAGAAAGCACAGAACCAAGTCCATGACTTATATTTCTTTATATTTATCTATAGTGTCTAGTGACTCACCCATTCATTCATTCATTCATTCATCTGATAATTAAAAATTCAGAAATGAATGAAACGAAATTCATTCCTGCCCTCAGAAGTTAGTATTCTACTAGTTAGTGGGGGAATGCTTTAGATTGGGATCCGCAGAAGCAGAGCCTGAGCTGGGGATTCTTGTGAATGTGATTAATTGAGGAAGGCTCTCAGTGAAGCCTACCAGGAAGTAAAGGAAGAGATTAGGGCATCGGAAGGAGATAAACGAGGATATGGTCCCAGCTGATCCCAGAGAGAGCTCTGGAGGATGAGAGGCAAAGATGGCATAAGCCCCCCCAGCCTTTCCCATCCCTCTAAATCACCAATCCTCTTTTTATTCCTCCTAAATTTGTTAAGGTAATAAAACAAGCAAACTCTAAAATATCAAAGGCTTACCACAGGTATGGGTTGTTGGGTTTTTTGTTTGTTTGTTTGTTTGTTTTGGTTTTTTCTTGCTCATATAATTGTTCAATACATTTTCTTCATTAGGTAGCTCTTCTTCAGGCCTGATCAAGGAACTGAGGCTCTTTCCATTTTGTTGCCTCACCATCTACAAGTACATGGCTTCCACAGTAGACAGAGAAGAAGGAAACAACATGGAGAATGCCCATGGACATTCTTAAGGGCCAAACCTGGAAGAAGCACACATCACTTCCACCCATCTTCCATTAGTCCGATTGTGGTCAATGGCCACACTTAACCACAAAAAAAAGGCTGGGAAATGTGTGCCCAGGAGGAAGTGTAAGTATATTTGGTGAATATCTAGTCAGTTTCTACCACTCCTCCTCTCAGACTCTGTGCATAACAAAGTCCAGAAGAATAGGCAGGCAAGTGTCAACAAAATAGAGAGGATTTCCCCCAGGCTCTCAATTATGACTACTCAACTGTACCTGAGAATAGGGAATTCTTGACTGTAGGCATCTTCCTTGGCCTAAGAGTGATGAAAAAGGCAAAGGAATGGGAGTATGGCATAGTAGGACCTATCATATCTTCACAGAACTAGTCTTCAAATTCTTATTTCTTTCAGCTAAAGCACTACACCTTCCAGCCCCTTGGATAGGTCAGGATGGCCCAGTAGCCCTTATACTGGGCCAGAAACCTAAGCTATAGAAACCTGACTTTGGTAAACCCTAAGCTTTTATATAAGGTTTGATGACTCACTTCTCCACTCTATTCCTCAGTTTTCTCATCTGCCAAGTGAAGCAAGCAACCATTGGTTCCTGTGCTACACATCACATTGGAAATTTTTAAAGAGGTACTCCTTTTACAAGTAAGGAAACAAGGACACAGAGAATTTAAAAGTTTTGACCAGAGTCACAATTAAATACTGATATAACTAAGACTCCAAATCAGGTTTTCCAAGTCCTAACTTGGAATTCTTTCATTCTACTTTGATACTTTTCATATCAAATGAAAAAGTTCATGGAAGAGTATAAATCACTCCCTTAAATGTGAGAGATAATTGTTTTTTGCTGTACATTTAATAATTATCATCACTCTCACAAGGTCATTTTGGGGATCCACAAGGAAAATTCTCCAATCAGCCTGTAACATGCCTAATATTATGAGGCACTGCCAGCTCCCAGAGCATCATGATAAAGCCATTAGCTTATTCACCCATGGATACTGGTTTCCTATTGAAAAAAAAAAAAAAATCCTCTCTTCCAAAAAGAATGTCTGCAGGCAGGAGGAATCGAATAGCAAAAAAAAAAAAAAAAAGAGAGAGGGGGGGAGATTATAATAAAGAGTTGAATGAAAAAGAAGCCTTGCATAAAAAGCCCTGAGATAGGCTGACCCAGTGGTTCCCACCATAGCTGCAAATTAGCATCACATGGGAAACTTTTTTAAAATGCTAATGCCTGGTCCCCACCAGAGACCAATTAAATTAGAATATTTGGGGTGGGGCACAGGGAATCAGTATTTTTGAAAGTTCCCCTGGCAATTCTATTTCAAGAAGGAAGGCACAGTCAAAGGAAGGAGGGATGCCTGGAATATATAAATGAGAAGTTTGAGATAGGAGAAGAGTAGTTGGATGATGATGGGAACGGACAAGTAAAAGTTCTACAGAAGCAAGACAAAGCTCCATTTCTGTTTCCCTCCTCCTGCCATGTCCCACCTGCAGCAGTCATTCCTGGAACCATCTTCCTGACCTGCCTCCTTCTTGGAAGTGTCTTATATAAATTGTTTCTCAGCTTCCATCACCAGACTGGGGTTATGCAGGACAAGAAGCTGGTGTTATAGAATGTTGCTAAAGACAGTGAATAATCAATAAATTCACAACTGAAGGATAAGAATCACAGACATTTATTGAGTACTTACTGCCCATCAAGTACTGCCCAAAGGACTTTAAATGCTTCATCTCATGTAATCCCTATGACAATACTGTGAAGTAGATACTGTGACCCCATTTCACAGTGAAGAAAGCTAAAGCTGAAAACAACAAAATAACCTGCCTAAAACCACCCAACCAATAAATAATAGAACGTGGTGTCAAATCTAGATCACCAAAGTCATTGCAGTTAACCAAAAATTGCCACATGTAACACCCATCTCAGTGTGCTTATCCCAACCAACCTACAGAGATGAGAAAGCATAAGGGAAACAGAGCAAAGAAAGAAAGAAAGAGATGTATTTGTTTAAAATAAAACTTCTAGGGATTATAAAGGCCAAATATCACATAAATCCATAACATTGGAAAACCAAAAGTACAATTATAGTAGAATCATTCAAAAGCCAATTGCAATAATTTTTCTAGTCTGCTTATGCCCAAAGCAATCAACCCATTAAAAACTTAAATAAAATATGGAAAAAAGACATACTATAGTGCCCTAGGATTTTTTTTAAGCATGAAGACAGTGGAAATCATAGACTCAGAGCCAACCCTGGCAATGAACCATGCACAGCTTTCCAGTTTAGGAAATCTAAGCTCCATAAAGGAAGGCAGGATATTCCAAGTCCAAGAGGGTTTTTCTTTTTTTTTACTTTAAAAAAAAAAAGTGACCCATTGGGTCCTTTCTGTGGAGCAAAGGTGAAACCGCATGTGCTGAGAGGAGACCTGACCTGACCAAGAATCAGTTATGAATAGCTTTATTATTCAGGGATCTATACTGGGGACTAAATGGTCTGCTCTTCAAAGAATTAAGCCAGCTGTATTAATATGTGTATCAATAAACTATATATAAGCTAACCAAGTACGGTAGACTGACTGCAAAAATGGCCTCAGTTTTTCACCTTTCCCTGGATTGCTGCCTTTGGCTACATAATAGTGCAGTGTGCAAACTTTAGGAAAGCAAAGTCTGGAAAGTGCTTGCGTTTCCCCGTAGTCTCCTGCTCCTTTGCTTTACATTTGAGCATGCCCTGCTTGGACTACTCAAAGTCAAAATCTCAGATATGTCAGGGAGTCCATTCAATATTGGCAGTGCCACTTAACTGAACTGTAGCAGATCACAGGCACACAAGTGAGCCCTACCAAGCCCAGGTTAGATCAGCAGAGCCATCTAGCTGAATCACAAATTTGCAAACAAAGATTGTTTTTATCATATGCCTCTGAGGTTGTAAAGGTAGTTATTATACCACATTATTATGACAATAGATACCTAATACATCAAGCAATAAAAATTAAATTTGGTGATGATTTTTAGATACTCCACAAATATTATTATCATCATTATAAATTTTTATAAAATGTATCCCTTGCCCCCCCACACCACCAATTTCCCTTAGGTCCAATTCTCTCCTATCTCTTGAGTTATTTTGAGAATAAAAAAAATTCCCCTATGGCTTCTGACAATTCCATTTATCATTCACAGCCATACCTACCTAAAGGTAGCTTATCCTATATTTCAGAAGTTGCAGTAGACGACCTTTAATTTATATCCTTTTTCTTTTTTCAGGAAATTAGAAGCTGGACTTTTTCATAGTACCTGGCACAGGTTAAACACTCAATAAATATTATTTGAATTAATGAAGTAAAATTGATCTGAAATGGGTTGAACTCACAAAAGCTATTGTTCTCTTTTGGTTGCAAGTGACAGAAACTCCCAAGACAAAATGGCTTCAGCAAAAATAGATATTTAACTTGGTAATATAATGGAAAAAGTCCATGGGTAGCTGAATCCAGGAACTCAAATAATGCCATCCCATTCAGACCTGGTTTCTCTCCAGATCTTATCCCTGCCTTCCACATTGTCCATTTCTTTCTCAGTTTCTAAGTGCTATAGTGTGACATCTTCCCAGCAGAGAGGTGTTTTTCCTCACCAGTTCCAGAAAGCCTTGCTTGTATCTCTTTGATTTTGACTTCTTCACACACTCATCACACACAATCAGTTTGGTTGGGAAAATGCAACGTTCTAATTGACCAGGCTGGAGGAAGAAGGAAGTGGGGGAAGATGGGAGGATAGCTCTACTGAAGGTTTATAGACTGAGAGACAATGAGGGTGTGGGTCAAAAAAAAACAAAGTCTGGATTAGAGTAAATAGATGTTTTATCCATCCAGGCTCCATATCCACCCAATGAAACAAGGAAAAGCATATATTAAGTTTGTTGTTATTGTTGTTGTTGTTATTTGCCGTCAAGTCGGCCCCCAACTCATAGCGACCCCTCCTTAGGTTTCCGAGGCAGTATCACTACGGAAGTAAGATTGCCCAACCGTCCTTCCAAGGAGTGGCTGGTGGATTTGAACCCCCAGCCTTCTGGTTAGCAGTCAAGTGCCTTAGGCACTATGCTACCAGAGCTCCTATATATTAAGTACTATATTAATATATTAAGTATTAAGTATTAATATATTAAGTAATATATTAAGTTATACATATACATATACACTGCATCTTCACCCCTCTTGTGCTCCATCTGCAGTCTCTCAACTGACATTTTCACAACATTGTGGCAGCAACCAATACATGTGACACAGTCTGATGGCACCTCACCTCAACTGCACTGAGGATCTCTCACCTTGTATCTTAGGTTTTTCTCCACTGTCAAGAGGAATGCCAACAGAAACCCAATCACCCATTCTAAGACATATGTAAACCTGGAAGTGCAAGGAAATTAACAACTCATAGGAACCTTTGACCATGAGTGGATAAATACTCCCTTCTTCTCAGAAGGCTATCCTACATGGCTTCTGGAGGGTCTGCACTGAGATCCAGCTGCCCACAATAACCAACTCAATAATTCAAATTACCTTGAAATTAACTTTTCCTCCTTCCCTGTTTCACTTTCCAGTCTCCTGTTTCTGCTCCCTGAGATCATTTCCCAGAATAACCTGTTGTGGTTATGTTGTTATGTGCCGTCGAGTCAAACCCGACTCATAGCAACCCCTCCTTGGGTTTCCGAGGCAGTATCACTATGGAAGTAGGATTGCCCAACCTTCCTTCCGAGGAGTGGCTGGTGGGTTTGAACCACCAGCCATCTGGTTAGCAGGCAAGTGTCTTAGCCACTATGCTACCAGAGCTCCCCCAGAAAAACCTACTTGCACACAAATCCTTGCCTAGGGCTCTGCTTTTCCGAAGCATCTAGGTTAACGCATGCACTCGCATACATGTCACAGGTGCGTGCACGTGCACACACACACACACACACTCAACTATCTTCTTGCTAAAGAAAATTCAACAAGGTATTCCTTTTGTTCTTCTTTCAGCTTGGAATCCCTTTACCTCATCCACATTCTTTTCTGCCCATCTTCAAGTGGACCACAATAGCTTTATTCCAGAACTTAAAAATCTCACTGCCCTCGAGTGGATCTCGACTCACAGCGACCCCTCCTTGGGTTTCCAAGGCGGTATCTCTACGGAAGTAGATTGCCCAATCTTCCTTCTGAGAGGTGGCTGTTGGGTTTGAACCTCCAGCCTTCTAATTAGCAGTTAAATGCCTTAGGCACTACATCAGCAAAGCTCTCAATAGCTTTGTTGGTGGTCCTATAAGAAAATAAAACTTCCATGGATAATTATCCTCCAGATTCTGAGAAGGGTTTTCTAATCAAGCACAGAGCTCTAGGGCTTTTAAACAAGAAACATCAATGTAAGAAGATCAGGGACATTGGAAAAGGTTATTTGTGACATGAGTCTTAACAGGTAAATAGGATTTTTATAAGCAAAGAAGTGACATGGAGACAATCTGGTTTCACACTTGAAATGTGGAAGGCATTGCTTGTGCATCAGAGCTGGGTTGCGTGTCTGTCTCCTTGGAAAATAGAGATGATGTCAACTTATAACACCATCTCTTCACTTCCAGAATGCCCAGAGTTATCACAAAAGAAGCACTTGTGGAAATGGTACCCATACTCACATTACCTAACCCAGAAGACAAACAAACTCTGCTCTTCCAAATAGCAGAAAACATAAACAATCAAAAATCCAAATATATTTAACAAAAATAACTGCAAAAAGGACAAGGAGGCCACATGTTCTGACCTCCTCTAACTCCACAAGAGGAAGACAGAATCACCATCAATAGCCCAAGGCCTATTACTGCCAGACATGCTGCCTCCCTCCAGCCCTTTCACCAACCGTTCCTCCCAAAGCACCCACCACCTCTCTCCTCAGTTCGATAATTCACTGCAGTGGCCACACAGAACTCACAGATTATGAGGTTTATTAAGGAAGCACCAGGCTGCAATTAAAGTTCAGGAAAAATGCTCAGTCTCTCTCCAGCCAGCCATCTCTCACAGTCTCTCTTCCAGCAGTGTGTGTCCCTCGGTATCTCTCTCAGCAATGCATGTCTCTTAAGTCTCTTTCCCAGCAATGTGCATCTCTCAGGGGTGCGTCCTTCCTCAGCCAGCAGTCAGAGAGAGACTCTAGGAGGGCTCCTTTTGAGCCCGGCAGAGTGGCCAAACCAACCAATCATAACATCAGAATTCTAAGCACCTGAGAGAGAGCAGAAACCTCCCAGAACATTGTTTTGTGCCACTCCCAACAGAAGTACCACAGGTGGACAACTTTAGCAATCAGGAGCTCCTCAGTTGCTCGTGGCAAATTCCACCTCGGAGTTACAAAGACTTATGGCTAGAAAAGGCATACCAGGTAATCTACTACAGTGCAATAACATAGATCAGTATTTTCAAAAATTACAAACATTCCATAGCAAAGGATGAGAACAGATGTTTCACTTGAGAGAAGTTAGGGGAAGTGAACAACCTTGCTGATAATCAAAGATATGCAAATTAAACAAGATACTATTTTTCTATCAAAATCATAGCAAATTTTTTAAATAAACATAACCAGTAGTGGTAGCCCTGTGTATTGCTAGAGAGACTGCAAATTGATACAACACTTTAGAAAGCCATTGGCAATATTATCAAGAGTCTTAAATTCTTTCATTCCTTTGATCATATAATTTTATCTTTGAGATACTAGATTGAGGCAATAATCCTGGACATAGAAAAAAAAAATTCTGTATTTATAATTTTATATATTTGTACTTTTATGATAACAAGCAATAAGAAGCCTTATCTTCTAAGGAGAGAATGCTAAAGCAAATCACAACCTGTTAATATATTATTATTGTTGTTAAGTGCTGTCAAGTCGTTTCCGACTCATAGTGACCCCATGCACAGCAGAACGAAACAAATATATTATTATTATATAACCACTTAACTAATATATACGAAATATTATAACATAGATGTGTAAAATTATGTGAGATAAAAAAAGCAGAAAACAATTATATATGGAATATGATCAAATTATACATGAAAAAAGCAATGAATGTTATAAAAATGGAAAGTTGGATGAAATAAATTCTAAACTCTTAACAAACATTGTCTTTGAGTAATGTTAGTATGCATTTCTTTTTTAGAAAATGTTTTATAACAAGAACAAAAACAGATGCCATTGAGTCGACTCTGATTATGGCAATCTCATGTGTTTTAGAGTAAGTAGCACTGTACTGTATAGGGATTTCAGTAGCATTGTTCTTTTGGAAGTAGATCACCAAACCTTTCTTTCAAGGCATATGAAGGTGGAATTTCATTTCAGTTAGTAGCCAAACACATTATCTGTTTGTACTTCAAGGGACTCCCGTTCTATAATAAGTACATACCTAATAAACTAAATCCACTGCCATCGAGTTGATTCTGATTCATAGTGACCCTGATTGGGTTTCCAAGGAGGTAAATCATTATGGAAGTAGACTGCCCCCATCTTTTTCCCACGGAGCACAGCTGGTGGGTTTGAATTGCCAACCTTCTGGTTAGCAGTCAAATGCCTTAGGCGCTGTGCCACGAGAGAGTTTTACATACCTAATACGAAAAAAAAAAAAACTCTTTCAATATTTATTTCTTTAAAAGATTATCAGTTAAAAAATATTTTATTAAAAAAATAAAAATTATATACTGTGAAGACTAAAACTATATAAAAATATATGTGCCTGTGAACAAGGATTAGAAAAAACAGAGAATTAAGCCATTGCTGCATTAATATATGAGGAGCAGAATAATTTTTTTCCCTTTATGGTCTTTAAAATATTGTTTTACAAAACATACACATACAGTGAGAGAGAGATACTGTTGGGATTGGTTAGAAGATGGCTGGTTCCTCTCCTCAAAACTGATAAAAAGAGCCTCCCAAGGATCAAGCCATGGCCCTGGGAATGGTGAGGAGAACATGTTCATAGGCATAAAATCAAGCAGGTCCTCCCCCACGTTTGAATTAAAGATGTGGCTATTGTCGTTAGATGAAGATGAGTCATCTCCAACTCATAGCAACTTTATGCACAACAGAACGAAACACTGCCAGGTCCTGTGCCAGCCTCACTATACCTGCTATACCTGAGTTCATCATTGCAGCCACTGTGTAAATCCATATTCATGAGGGCCTTACCCTTTTTCATCGACCCTCCACTTTACCAAGCATGATATCCTCCAGAGAATGGTCCCTTCTAACAACATGACCAAAGTAAGTGAGATGAAATCTGGCCATTCTAGCTTCCAAGGAGCATTCCAGCTGCACTTCTTCCAGGACAGATCTGTTAACAGTCCATGGTACTTTCAGTATTCTTTGCCAACACTACAACTAAAAGCATCAACTCTTCTTTGGTCTTCCTTATTCATTGTCCAGCTCTCACATGCATATGAGGCAACTGAAAATACTATAGCTTGAGTTAGACGCACCTTAGTCTTCAAGGAGATATCTTTGCTCTTTAGCACTTGAAAGAGGTCTTTTGCAGCAGATTTGCCCAACGCAATATGTCTTCTGATGTCTTGACTGTTGCTTCCATTGGTGTTGATTGTAGAACCAAGTAATATGAAGTCTTTGACAATTTCAATCTTTTCTCCATTTATCATGATGCTGCTTATTGGTCCAATGTGAGGATTTTTCTTTTCTTTATACTGGGATGTAATCCATACTGCAGACTGCAGTCCTCAATCTTCATCAGTAAGTGCTTCAAGTCATCCTCACTTTCAGCAAGCAAAATTGTGTCCTCTGCATGTCACGGGCTCTTAATGAGCCTTCCCCCAATCCCGATGCCACGTTCTTCTTCATATAGTCCAGCTTCTTGGATTATTTGCTCAGCATACAGATTGAATAAGTATGGTGAAAGGATACAACCCTGATGCACTCCCTTCCTGATTTTAAACCATGCAGTATCCCCTGATTCCATTCAAACAACAGCACCTGATCTATGTACAGGTTCCTCATGAGCACAATTAAGTGTTCTGGAATTCCCATTCTCAATCCATAATCTGTTATGACCCACACAATGAAATGCTTTTGCATAGTCAATAAATCACAAGTAAATATATTTCTGGTATTCTTGCTTTGAGCCAAGATCCATCTAACATCAGCAATGATATCCCTCATTCTATGAACTCTCCTAAATCCAACTTGCATTTCTTGAAATTCTCTGTCAATTTTTGAATTATCTTCAATAAGATTTTACTTGTATATGATATTAATGATATTGTTCAATAATTTCCACATTCTGTGGGATCACCTTTCTTTGGAATAAGTAAAATATGGATCTCTTCCAGTCAGTTAGCCAGATAGCTGTCTTCCAAATCCCCTGGCACAGCCAAGTGAATGCCTCCAGTGCAGCATCCATTTGTTGAAACATCTCAATGGATATTCTGTCAATTCCTGGAGCCTTGTTATTCACCAATTCTTCAGTGCAGCTTCAACTTCTTCCTTCAGTATCATTGGTTCTGGATCATATACCACCTCCTGAAATGGATGAACATTGACCAATTCTTTTTGGTATAGTGACACTGTGTATCCCTTCCATCTTCTTTTGATATTTTCTGCCTTATTCCATATATTGCCCATAAAATCTTTCAATATTGCAACTCGAGGCTTAAATTTTTTCTTCAGTTTTTTCAGCTTGAGAAATGCTCAGTGTGTTCCTCCCTTTTGGTTTTGTAACTCCAGGGCTTTGCACATTTCATTATAATAATTGACTTTGTCTTCTAGAGCTGCTCTTTAAAATCTTCTGTTCAGTTCTCTGATCTTGTCATTTCCTCCATTTGCTTTAGCTACTCTCCATTCAAGAGCAAGTTTCTGAGTCTTTTCTCACATCCATTTTGGTCTTTTCTTCCTTTACTTTTTAATGACCTTTTGCTTTCTTCGTGGATGATGTTCTTGATGTCATCCCACAATTCCTCTGGTTTTCAATCATTGGTGTTCAATGCATCAATTCTATTCTTTAGATGGTCTCTAAATTCAGGAGGGATATATTCAAGGTCATATTTTGGCTCTCATGGACTCATGACTTCTTTTAATTGTCTTGAGTTTCAACTTGAACTTGCAATATGAGCAGTTTATAATCTGTTCCACAGTCAGCTCCTGGCCTTGTTTTGGCTGAAGATATTGAGCTTTTCCATTGCCTCTTGCCACAGATGTAGTTCATCTGATTCCTGTGTGCTCCACCTGGCAAAGTCCACCTGGCGAACACCATTTGTGTTGTTCAAAAAAGATATTTGCAGTGAATAAATTAGTGGTCTTGCAAAATTCCATCATGCAATCTCCAGCATTATTTCTATCACTAAGACCATATTTTCCCTCTACCAGTGATTCTTCTTTGTTTCCAACTTTTGTATTCCAATCACCAGTGATAATTAACGCATCTTGAGCGATTGTTCAGTCAATTTCAGACTGGAGAAGTTGGTAAAAATCTTCAATTTCCCCATCTGTGGCTTTGGTGGTTGGTGCATAAATTTGAATAATAGTAGTATTAACTGGTCTTCCTTGTGGGTGTATGGATATTATCTTATCACTGACAGCACTGTACTTCAGGATAGATTTTCATAAATTCTTTGTGATGATGAATGCCACACCATTCCTCTCCAATTTGTCATTCCCAGCATAGTAGATCATATGGCTGTCTGATTCAAAATGGCCAAAACCAGTCCATTTCAGCTCACTAATGCCTAGGATATTGATCCTTATGCATTCCATTTCATTTTTGACAACTTCCAATTTTCCTACATTCATTCTTCATACATTCCATATTCCAATTATTAATGGATGTTTGAAGCTGTTTCTTCTCATTTTGAGACATGCCACATCAGCAAATGGAGGTCCCAAAAGCTTTACTCCATCCACATCATTAAGGTTGGCTCTACTCTGAGGAGGCAGCTCTCCCCCAGTTGTATTTTTAATGCCTTCTGACCTGAGGGGCTCATCTTCTGGCACTATGTCAGACAGTGTTTCAAGGCTATTCATAAAGTTTTCCAGTAACATATCAGACAGTGTTTCACTGCTATTCATAAGGTTTTCACTGACCAATTCTTTGAGAAATGGAGGCCTCTTCCTTCTTCCAAGTCTGTCTTAGTCTGGAAGCTCTGCTGAAACCTGTCCACCATGGGTAATCCTGTTGGCATTTGAAACTCCAGCAGCATAGCCTCCAGCCTCACAGCAACACACAAGGCACCATAGTATGACAAACTGACATACAAGTTTGTCTCCTTTAGTTGTTCTAAACTGTTCCTCTCACTTCCTTGTCTCCCTCAGCCATCCCAAACCCCTGCTCTACCTTAGCCACTCCAAACCCACGGCCTTGCTTCCCAGCCTCCCCTGGCCACTCCAACACCTATTAAAGAGAGACCAGGGAATTGACAGTCTCATCCCTAATCACTCTCCAAAAGTTTAAAAGCATGGCATTTTGACTATCAGAAACATGTTACATCTACAGGACCCTCAGGAATCAAAGCCAAGGAAGAAAAGGCCCATTGCATAGAAACACATTCACACACATAAACACATGCATTCTCAGATAATGGGGATCAAATGGGTTTGGCCACAGCAAGGATCTGTCCATCTTAGAAAGTTCCTGGCTTCCTACTTTTAGTCCTAGCCAACTAGTAGTAGCTACTCTCAATTTCTGGCTAACAAACAAAGTTCGAGCACTGGACTCTAAAGTGAAGGGTTTGGGGGAAAGAAGGAGCTTGGGTTAAGCCAAACTGCAGTTCAATTTACTGAAAGCTTCAAAATATTACCAACTCTCTGTTTGAAATGCGTCAGCAACGGTTCATTTTTTTTCTTTTTATCAAAACACATTTAGACTGTGGTGAATGACAGCATAAATCTTAAATAGAAAGATACAGGGAAAAAAGACCACCCGGGTAGAACATAACTGTAAATGTGTCTATAAAACTATATTTGAATTCTGATCTTATACACAGAAATGCATTTAACCTTCCCAGCAAGACATTTTCACCAACTTCCAAAGAAAGTGTTACCAATTAAGCTAAAGAAACTTTAAGAGTCAATTTTAATTACACCAAGAGATGCTCCAATCACTTCCCAGCTCGAGTTGAAGTTTTTACTAGAAATGGCTGGAATCAATTTGCGTACTTTTATGTTGCGTCTAGACTTTAATAAGCAGTTTAGGCATGAAGCAAGCTGATGCCAGCATCAAGCCAGCTGCAGAGTACCCTGCACATAGACATACAATAGCTCTCAGGTTCCCTCCTAAGTCCTTCTTGCACTATCAGAAAACATCACTGGGCAATGTGGTTTCAAAAGCAGTAGAATTCGGCCTTTGTGATAAGATTTACAGCCCTTTCCTTTAACCTAGTTCAAGTTTTCCTCTACCTCCTTAAAACCAAATAGCTTGTAAGATCACTCATGCTATCCTTTCTGTTATTTTTAAAGACAACTGGAAAAAATGGAGATTCATGATTTGGAAAGAAGTGTACCTACCAGAACACAGCAAACTCCTCCCAGGGGCAGGAGTCCATGTGCTATTACCTACACACTGGGTGACCTTCAGCAAGTTGGATGACCTCCCTGAGCTAACATTCCCACATCTGTCAAGTAGAATTCCTACCTCAAAGGTTTTGTATGGATGAAACACAACACTCTTTATAGTTGGTTGGTTCTGGTGAGGCAGACTGAGGTAAAGATTCATGTACGAATGATCTATTAAGGAAGTCCTGTCAAGAGAAACCAGGTGGGGAAACCTGGACAGGAAAGGGAAGAAGCCAACGAAGATGAGATTTCTAGCAAATTCTCAGCCTCTGACTGACCCAGTCACTTTGATGACTAAGTTACTCCTGACTCAATCCATGGTCTTTTTAATTGCCTTATATGCATGAAAGGTGGACAATTAAAAAGGAAGACAGAAGGGTTGATGCATTCAAATTGTGATGTTGATGAAGAATATATTAAATATACTGTTGACTACCTGAAAAAAATGAGCAAATAAATCTTAGAAGCAATAGAACCAGAATGCCTCTTAGAAGGGAAGATGGCAAAGCTTCACCTTACTTACTCTGGACACACCATCAGAAAAGGATCAATTGCTAGAAAATGATAGGCTCAGTAAAGTAGAAGTTCAGCAAAAATAAAGAAAACCCTCAATGAGATGTTGTTGGTGTTGTTATGTGTCGTTGAGTCAGACATGACTCATAGCGACCCCTACACAACAGCCACTATATGGAATAAAACATGGCAACCATCATGAAGATGGTGTAGCACAGGCCATCTTGGCACTCAAGAACATAAATCACATTTTAGAGTGAAAAAAAAGGAGCTGGATTTTCATAATCCTACCCCACTCAGTTACTGGCTATAGACTGTGGGGCTGGGGATGGCGGGGAATGTAAACTTCCAGGCATGAATGGCTTCCTGTGTGGTGGAGGCAGCTCCAGTGCCCATGGGCAAGCTTCTGAAGGTCACAGGGTCAAGCTGTTGGCAGAAGCTGCGATAGGTGCACAGAGCTGGAAGAGGGGATTTAGCAAGGCATTACAATGCACACTCCTCCTTGCAATCTGACCAAGTATGAGACAAATAACAACCTGCACTAATAGCTTTGCATATTAGATGCCTCTCACGAAGCATTTTACTGAAGGACTGCCGGAAGAGCAAATAAATCTGTCTTGGAATAAGTACAGCCAGAATGTTCTTTAGATTTAAGGATGGCGAGACTTCATCTCACTTACTTTGGACAGGTTATTGGGAAGGACCAAGCCCTGGAGAAGGACATCATGTTTGGTGAATTAGAGGGTCAGCAAAAAAAAGAGGAAGACCCTCAGTGAGATGGACTGACATAGTGGCTTCAACAATGGACTCAAAGATAGCATAGGACTAGGCAACATTTCTTTTTTATACATGTTGTTGTTATGTGCCGTCGAGTCGGACCCAATTCATAGCAACCCCTCTTTGGGTTTCTGAGGCAGTATCACTATGGAAGTAGATTGCCCAGCCTTCCTTCCAAGGAGTGGCTGGTGGGTTTGAACTGCCAGCCTTCTGGTTAGCAGTCAAGTGCCTTAGGCACTATGCTACCAGAGCTCCCTTTTTATACGTAGTGTCTTTTTTTACACATAGTGATGCTATGAGTTAGAACCAACTTGACAGTACCTAACAACAATAGGTGATAATAAAATATGTTCAGTTACCATCACCATTTTGCAGTTGGGAAAACGGAGGCTTAGAAGGACAAAGTAAATTGCTTAACTTTACACCTCAGAAGTCGTAAAGCTGAGCTCAGAACCCTGTTAGTCTAACTCCAGAGACCAGAGACCAAGTTACTAGCTACTATCTACTTCTGTAGTGATACTGCCTCGGAAACCCAAGGAGGGGCCGCTATGAGTCGGGGCCGACTCGATGGTACATAACAACAACAACAACAACATATTATTATTGTTATCTCTGAAATATTTAAGTGAGGAGATAAAATGGGAAAACACTTCAGGAGTCCAAGCAGATAATATGAATGCATAAAACTGCCAGATCTAAGACAACTGTGTGAAACAAAACTCCAAACAACCTCCTTTGACAGGACTTATATTGCCCATAAGCAGACAGTTTGAGACTCCTGTATCTTACCATATCTGTCTTATTTTTCTCATTAATATCAGAGGCTCCATAGAGAATCTGTCCAATATCCACTCAGGTTAGACTTCTAAGTTTCTGGGACCATATTTCAATACTTAATACATAGGATGATAATCTCCATGGTCATCACACATTAACGGGACAGTCCCCTAGAGTTGTTTGAAGACCCTACCTAAGCCTTAAAATCTTTGAGCAACCAGATTGCTGAATTTGGTGGGTTTGATTTTCTTCCAATTACATATGCTATTTGCCATCAAATCACCTCCAATTCATGGCAACCTAACAGAACAAAACACTGTGCGGTCCATACCATCTTTATGATTGTTAGTATGTTTGATCCATTGTGCAGCCATTTCGTCAATCCATCTCATTAAGGTTTCCCTTTACTTCATTGTCACTCCACTTTACAAAACATATCTCTCTCCAGTGATCCATCCTGCCTGATGACACATCCCATGTAAGCATGTAAATGTCTCAAACAATATTCTGTTTTCCATATGATTTCTATTGACTAATTTTGAAGGTAGATATCACTAGGACTTTCTTCCTAGTCTGGTAGCATAGTGCCTAAGGCATTTGACTGCTAACCAGAAGGCTGGTGGTTCAAACCCACCAGCTACTCCTCGGAAGGAAGGTTAGTTAGGTAATCTACTTCCGTAGTGATACTGCCTCGGAAACCCAAGGAGGGGTCACTATGAGTCAGATCCAACTCAACGGCAGTGAGTGAGTTCCTCCTAATCTTAGTCTAAAAACTCTACTGAAACCTACCTGCCATAGGTGACCATGTGGGTATTTGAAATACCAATGGCATAGCTCCCAACATTGTAACAATATACACACCATTACAGTAAAGCAAACTGATAGACAGATGGTGGCAATTGGCCTTATGGGCTTAATTGGTGCGCAAATAGACCAAAGGCAAGAAGAAAAAGAGATAAATTGTAGTTGCCTAGGTAACTTTCAAAGTGGATGACAAGCAATGAACATACCTTTAGGCCTTCAACTCACTTGCCTCTTAAGTCTTCTACTACAGTTTAGGTGTGATTACACTTTCTATAAAATAACTCTATTCCTGCTAGTATGTATTACATATAAAATTTAAAAACTCAAGTTTAAAAGCCAAAATCAGGACTGTTTTACTTATTCACTACCAAGAATTATAATCACTAAACCTTAGGTCTGGGAGTGACAAATGGCCTCTACGTCAGGGATGGCAAATGTGTTTCAATGTCTAGGTAAGTTGAATTGATAGTGCCTGCCTAGAGTACTGAGTGGAAGGATCTGAGGTCTTGTCTGAACTAAAGGGGGAAGAGTGCCATAACCAGTTGTTTACATTGATCACAGGAATCGGAAAGCTCATGGTCATAAGTGTGCCAGTTTTAATCCCAGACCTAGGCATTGAGCCCTCCGGGCCTCAGTTTGCTTATCTGTAGAAGAAAATAGTTGAACTATGCTGTCCCAAAACCCATGTCTAACACTTGCATTTTTTTGTCTAATTACAATGTAATTGTAATTTACATTGAAACTATAAATTATATTGTGATGTTATAAATATCACAAATATTTATAATCGTGATATTCCTTCTTCATAGTGTGTTGTAGACTCCTGGTTACTCAAAAGTTTGTTTACAAAGACACAGCAAGAACAACTTAATACTAGCTACCCAATTCCTTCTCCCATCACACTTTGAGCTACCATGGCTGCCCTCCCTCATACCTCAGACCTACTCTATTAAGTTGTTTTAATAATGGAGCAACACGTGGGCCATATTATGCTGCCTTAAATAATATAATATCCCACAAAGTCTTGTCACGTTCTCATCTCTCTGAATTTGCTACAGCATTTGTTCCATTTGGGAATTGTGCCACTAACAATCCTAATAATGCCATTCCACTGTCTTAAAAGTGACCACTTTTAGGTTATTGCAGTAATTAGAAAGAACATGTGTGGCGACTTTATGTGTATTATGACTACATGATAGTGATTAATTTCTTTTACACAAATATGGCAGAAGCAATAATAATAAGAGCTTCTAGTTATTCAGTTCCACAATGCTCTAGGTCCTTAGAAGCATAAATTCATTTTATTCTTGTAATTGTCCCTTGAGCTGATTATTTGTACTGGACATCAAGTGATATGTTCAGAGCTGCCATACCTGCAATCTCTGCCTCAATCAAGGTTCCACCTGGTAAGAACAGGCCCTTTCAAAAGGCTCACTGGCAAGAGTTGGAAGAAGGAACAATACTAAAATCTGTGGTCAGTTAAGGAAACTAACTAGAGATGATGAAGCACCCATGGTCCAGCAAATTGGAAGGTCATTACCACCCACAGGCCTGAAAAAGAGATCTATTACTAAAATGCTAGAAAGAGTTGTAGCCATGGTTAGAGGGGTTGCTGAACACAGGCTGTGGCCACTGCCAAAACCAAGGGAGGAGTGGCAGAAAGGAGGAATAAATATTCCAACCTCTCTTTCTTCCATCTTCTGATCTCCTTCCAATATTTCCCATTGGGTAAACTTAGCAGGAAAAAAAAGAAAGTAACGGATCATGAGCAATAAAGTTCATAGAAGCCCTCCCCCAGTGCACAGAGCAGAGCAGACAAGAATGAAGCTTGGATCTGAAGGAGCAAATGGAGATAGATAGATTATCAAGCACAGTCTCCTACTAAGCAAAGTAGCCATGTATAATATCATGTGATCCTGTTAGCCTAGTCACTTGGGATCTAGAATTTGATCCCAAGCCTACCATTATAGGCTCAATCAGCTCAAAGGAAGCATACCTTGAGAACTCTGACCAACAGACCAACAGTGGTGGCCTCCTGACTCAGTGAGATCCTCTCTCAGTGAGTTTTGAATTCAAGACAAGGGCAAGGAGAGAGGATGGCAGAAAAGAGTGGAAAGAAGAAAAAACGTGAAGGCAGAGTAAAAACAAGCTTACAGAGAGAAACACAGACCGGAAAAAACTCTGCCATGAAAATGTCAAGTTCTCCTATAAAGGGGCTTCTGTATCCTGCATGGTGATCGCTTGCCACATTTCCTAAGTGTCTGTGACCCTTATAGTAATCCCTGTTCTCCAGTGTAACCTGAGCCTACCTTTGATCCTTACAACCTGAAGGGCTTTAACCAGCAAAGTGCAATTACCCTGATTTTATAGTTGAGCTAATTGAACAAGAAGAATTAAGAATATACCCATCATGACACAGAAAATAAGTGCCTGTACAGGAATTCCAACCTGGTTCCCTGGTCTCCCCACTGACCCACACTGCCAGTGACAAAGAGAGGGTTTACCAGTAACAAAAGTCAAAGGTAGTGCTCTTATTTTGCCAAGGAAATATCCCTTTGATTATAGAATTTCCACTCCTAAAAGCTAAGTGTCAATTCTATTTTTGGTCTAGAGTTCACAGCCTGTTAAGAACCATTCGTAATGGTCTTCATAATTCAGCAACATTAACAGCACTCTCTTAAGGTGCAGATGTTTCTGGGTAAAAAGTCTTTCCAGAACATAAGAGAAAAATATTTTATACGTTTTCACTTCCTTTCCTAGATCTCTTGAGACCTGACTGTGACAAACACATACTTAGAACAATTTGTGGCCCTTGTTTCACATCAAATAACACTTGACCTCAGGAAGGACACAAACCATCTCTATTATATGCATAATAAAAATTTGCATCTTCGATTCCCTTAGCTGGTGGAAGTAATGGAACCTACTTACTGAAGTAAGCAATAGAATCACAAGAGATCAATCAAAGGACTTTGGTGGGCAGCTAAGGACTGGGAAATGTGTGAAGCTGTCAAGATTTGCAGAAGCATCCCTGTTAGAATGACAATGATTTTAAAAAAAAAAAAAAAGGAAAAGATAAGTGTTGTGAGGTTGTGGAGAAAATGAAACCTTCATCCACTGCTGGTGGAAATACAAAATAGTACAGCCTGTTTGAAAATCAGTTTGGCAGTTCCTCAAAAAGTTGAACTACAGTATGACCCAGCAGTCCCAAACCTAGATATATACTTAGAAAATGTAAAGGCAAGAAAGCAAACAAAAACTGGTACATCAATATTCATTGCAGCAATTTTCACAAGAGCCAAAGGTAGAAGTAACTGAAATGTCCATCAAGAGATGAACAGATAAACAAAATGTGGTATATATACACAATAGAATACTACTCAGCTATTAAGAGAAACGAAGTTCTGATGCATGCCACAACATGGATGAACCTTAAAGACATAATTCTGAGCAATATAAATCTGGAGCAAAAGAACAAACACTGTATGATCTCATTTATATGAAATAAGCATATATATAGAAAAAAAATATTATTAGTGGTTGCGAGGGATTGGAGCTCTGGTAGCATAGAGTGCCTAAGGCACTTGACTGCTAACCAGAAGGCTGGAGGTTCAAACCCAGCAGCCACTCCTCGGAAGGAAGGTTGGGCAATCCTACTTCCGTAGTGACACTGCCTCAGAAACCCAAGGAGGGGTCACTATGAGTTGAGGCCGACTTGATGGCACATAACGACAACAACAACAGGGATTGGAGAGAGAGGGAGGAGAAAGCCTTTGCTTAGGAGGCAATGAGTTTATGTTAATCGTTGTGGAATGATTTGGAAAAGGTTAGTGAAATGATTGTACAACTTGAAGAATGCAATCAATGTCATTGAATTGTACAGGCAGAAATCATTGAGTTGGGGTGTGTTGTTTTGTTATGTATATTTTCACCACAATTAAAAAAGAAAAATCTGCAAAAGTTTTCTAAGACCCTTTGAGCCTCAGAAGCTTATTTTCTAAAAGAGTATGAGCCTTTGCTGCATTATCCCCAAATGGTCACCTTATGGTCTTGTCATTAA
This sequence comes from Orycteropus afer afer, assembly GCF_000298275.1. Classification (NCBI taxonomy): domain Eukaryota; kingdom Metazoa; phylum Chordata; class Mammalia; order Tubulidentata; family Orycteropodidae; genus Orycteropus; species Orycteropus afer. Next base: position 95,121 of record NW_006922207.1, read on the forward strand.
CTCGAAGGGCAAATTCATTTCCACAGGTCAAGCTTCGCAAGGGATGTTGAGGACCCAGTCCTGCAGTGGAAAAAACTCTAGAATGTTTTTCCACATTCAAACCAGGGTTTCCTTATCAAGCTCATCAAAGCGTTTTTTAAAAATATAAATCTCTTACCAATTGCCCAGGAAGAATAAATCTTCACAGCCACCTCAAAGCCTTGACAACTTTATTTTCATTGTGTGGAGCTGGGTGGGTCCCCCTGAACTGGGCTTCCTAAAGAGACCCAGCCCTTCTAGGCCGTCTCCAGGCCTGCCACTCCTGCAAGCCGTGATCAAAGGAGGAGGAAAGCCGAGCTGCTGAAGCCTGGAGGAATAAAGCTAAAACAACAGATTTGTTTCTTGGCTTCTCTTTTAAATACATTCAGAGTGTTTAAAGCCCTGTAAGGAAACGCTCTGGGGCCCTGGATGTGAGAAAGGCACAACTAAACCCTTTCCCAAGAGGAAATCTCTCACCTCGGTGGGGTAAATTAGCTCATTAAGAACAGCCAGAAGCAGGCAGGAAATCTGGGAAGTGGGAGCTTTAATTCAAAGCCCAGAAAATATAGATTTCTTTACACATTAAAAAAGCATTTATCTTGGCTAAAAATGAAACGACTTTCCAATGATCAGCAAATGGTTTAAATATGCTTTGCTAATTTTTGTCTACCAGTCTGTCTAGTTGTTCAGCTACCAGGAAATTTTATTATATTCAATGAATATGTGTTGAACACCTACTATGTGCCAGTGGCACATTTATGAATTACATAAACACAAACCAAGGGAAAAAAAAAAAAGGAAGGCAGGTGTTTATGGTGTTTATCCTCTTGTTCAGGAGGTCAGACTCATACGTGTTAAAAACTGGAGGTTGTTAGCATTTCACTTCTCAACAAACATGTATAGAGTGTTTTTTATTTTATTTCTTTTTAATGTATCAAGCATTGGGTTAGGATGGGAACAATGGAAAACAGAATGTTTAAAAGTGCTGCATTCTGCATATTATATGATTCCAACTATGTAACATTCTGGGAAAGGCAAGACTATAGAGACAGTAAAACTGTCAGTGCTTGGCAAGGGTTCAGCAAGGGTGGAGATGGATGAATAGGTGGAGCACAGGGCATTTTTAGGGGAGTGCAACTATTTTATACAATACTGTAATGGTGGACACATGAAATTGTGCATTTCTCAAAACCCACAGTAGTGATTAAGTAGTGCGGGAGACCCAGGTTCCATTCCAGGACAATGCACTTCATGTGCAGCCACCACCTGTCAGTAGGAGTTTGCATGTTGCCATGATGCTAAACAGGTTTCAGCAGAGCTTCCAGTCTAAAACAGACTAGGAAGAAAGACCTGGTGATCTGATGTCAAAAATATCAGTCAGTGGCAACCCTATGGATTACAACAGTTCTATGCACAGTCATGGGCATGGTGCTGGCCTAGGCAACAATTCTTTTGGTTGTGCCTGGGGGCATTATGACTCAGAAGCCGACATGACTTCAGTTCATAACAACAGTATAGGACTGTACACACAAAGAGTGAGCCCTAATGTAAACTATGAACTTTAGTAATAATATTGTATCGATACTGATTCATCAGTTGTAAAAAATGTACCACAGGAATGCAAGATGTAAATAATAGGAGAAATTATGTGCAGGGGAGGAGTGGCATATGGGAACTCTCTGTACTTTGTGCACTTTTTTTTCCCCCTCTAAACTGAAAAATCTATTTGTAAGAAAAGAACTTCATTCAGTACAATCAAATGCTAAGATGTATAGAGAGAGGAATGACTCAAGGGGACACAGGAAACTAAAAGGTAGAGGGTAAATTTTCTCTGGAAGTTTTCCTGGAGGAAATAAAAGCTAAACTGACTTTGAAGGAAGTCAGTGTGGAGTAGCAGCAAGTGACCTCCAGAGGAGCCAGACTTAGCTGGCATCTCTGACTTATTTCAGTTCTCTGGGCCTTAATTTTTCCCTTTAAGATAAATATGTTGGGCTTGAATTATTTGTTCACTCATTCATTCAATATTTATCCAAGACAAATTATTCATACTAGGAATTTTTACCTTTTCGGTTTGATAGTAAGTGTGTGCTTTTATTAACAGTCTAATAATTAGACCCAGTGGTAGGCATAATAACCCCTTTGATTTCAAAGTACCAATAAGCATCACTGATACATCAAGGTTTCTGCAACACCTGTGATATGCTATAAATCCATGATATCTATTGATGACAAAGCCAGAGATCTCATTAAAATCACTGTTTTGCTGCCAACATTCATACCTAAAGAAGTACTAAATTTCAATTATGTTGTTGTTGTTGTTGTTATGTGCCGTCGAGTCAGCCCTGACTCATAGCGACCCCTCCTTGGGTTTCCGAGGCAGTATCACTACGGAAGTAGGATTGCCCAACCTTCCTTCCGAGAAGTGGCTGGTGGGTTTGAACCGCCAGCCTTCTGGTTAGCAGTCAAGTGCCTTAGCCACTATGCTACCAGAGACTCCTAAATTTCAATTATATATTAGTAAAAATAATGATACAAATTTTTTCTCATTCAAATTCATGGACACTGTATTAGTTTCCTGTGGCTGCCACAACAAACTACTCCAAACTTGGTGGCCTAAAACAATGGAAATGTATTACCTCATGGTTCTGGAAATCACAGTCTGAAATCAAAGTGTCAGCAGGGCCACACTCCTTCTGAATACTCTCAGGTAGAATCCATTCCTTGTCAGGTTCTGGTGGCTGCAGGCATTCCTTGACTGGTAGCCTCATGACTCCAATTTCTGCCTCTATATTCACATCACTTTTTCCTTTATATGGGTGTCTAATATCCTGGCCAACCAACTGGAAGAGATCCATATTTGGGCACATTCCAAAGAAAGGTGATCCAAGAGAATGTTGAAATTATTGAACTATATCATTAATATCACACACAAGTATAATTTTGCTGAAGATAATTTAAAAATGGTTGCAACAGTACATCAACAGGGAACTTCCAGGAAATCAAACAGTATTTAGAAGAGGACATGGAATGAAGAATATCATTGCTGATGTCATATCAATCTTGGCTGAAAGCAGGAAATACCAGAAATATGTTCACTTGTGTTTTGTTAACTATGTAAAGGCATTCAACTGTGTGAATCATGACAAATTATGGTTAACACTGCAAAGAATGGGAATTCCAGAACACTTAATTGTACTCACAAGAAACCTGTACATAGACCAAGAGACAGTTGTTCAAAAGGAACAAGGGGGCGCTGCATAGTTTAAAAATCAGGAAGGAGTGTGTCAGGATTGTATCATTTCACCACATTTATTCAATCTGTATGCTGAGCAAATAGTCTGAGAAACTGGATTATATGAAGAAGAGCACAGCATCAGAATTAGAGGAAGATTCATTAACAAACTGCAACATGCAGATGACACAACCTTGCTTGCTGAAAGAATAGAGGACTTGAAGCACTTTTTGATGAAGAATCATCAATAAGCCTTCAGAATTACACTGCAACATAAAGAAAACAAAAATCCTCACAACTGGACCAATAAATAACATCATGACAAAAGGAGAAAAGATTGAAGTTGTCAAGGATTTAATTTACTTGGATCCACAATTAATGCCCATGGAAGCAGCAGTCATGAAACCAAATGATATATTGCATTAGGCAAATCTGCTGCAAAAGACTTCTTTAAAGTGTTAAAGAGGAAAAATGTCATTTTGAGGACTGAGATGCACTTAACCCAACCCATGGTATTTTTAATTGCTTCTTATGTATGTGAAAACTGGACAATGAGTAAGAAATACTGAAGAAAAATTGATGCTTTTGAATTACGGTGTTGATTAAGAATATTAAATATACCGTGGACTTTAGAAAAACAAGTAAATCTCTCTTAGAAAAAGTAGAGCTAGGATGTTCCTTAGAAGCAAATTTGGTAAGACTTTATCTTGCATAATTTGGTCATGTTACCAGGAGGGACCAGTCCCTGGAGAAGGACATCACGCTTAGTAAAGTAGAGGGTCAGTGAAAAAAGGGAAACCCTCAGTAAGATGGATTGACACAGTGGCTGCAACCATTAACTCAAACATAGCAATGATCATGAGGATGGGGCAGGACTGGGCAGTGTTTTGTTCTGTCGTACTTAAGTGCACTATGAGCCAGAACCGACGTAATAGCATCTAACAACAATATCCTGGGTAGCACAAAGAGTTAAGCACTTGACTACTAACCAAGAGGTTGGTGATTCAAATATATCCAGAGGTGACTTGGTACACAGAGCTGGTGTTCTGCTTCTGAAAGTTCACAGCCTTCAAAACTCTATGGATCTACTTTACATACATAGGGTCACCAGGAGTTGAAATCAACAACAACTCTCTTGTAAGGACACTTGTGATTGCATTTAGAGCCCATCTAGATAATTCAGAATAAGTTATTCCTCTCAAAATCCTTAGCCACATCTTTTGCCACATAAGATAGCATTCACTCTTTTGTTATATAAAGTAACTGTGGTAGTTAAATTTGTATGTCAACTTGGCTGGGCCTGGTTGCGTGGCTGGGCAGGTAGCTGGTGGTGGTTATTCCCCGTGACGAGACTGGCAATCAGCTCCATGGTAGGATCTACCACAAACAGCTGAGTAGCTGCCTTTGGGATGTGATCTACTTCCTATATATAAGGAGAAGCATTGGGGGATAGTCTCTAGCTTATGGCATGCTTGAACCCTGCGTGTAGCCATGTCATTGTTCAACAGCTTACCATGCTCTGCCAACCTTGGGACTTTCGAAGGACTTAAATCAATAGCCTGCCGTGTGGTTTGGTAACATCGGACTGTGCCTTTCTACTTGTCAACCTTGGGTTTGTCAGCCTCAGTAGCCAGCAGCTGAGTGAAGAAAAGCCTCCAGCTTCAGTGGGCTGGGAGCAGGAGGCAGAACTACAACCCAAGGTTGAGGGGCTTTCACCCAGCCCCTAGAGCCTGGCACTTTGAACTTGGACTTAAAGCCTCCAAACTATGAGAGAATAAACTGCTGTTTGTTAAGGCCATCCCATTTGTGGTATATTTTGGAGGCACTAGGTAACCAGAACAGTAATACTCACAGGTTCTGAGGATTAGGAGGAGCTTTGGTGGCATAGTGCGCAAAGCATTTGACTGCTAACCAGAGACTGGTGGTACACCATCCACTGCTTGGAAGGAAAGACTGGGCAATCTACTTCCATAGAGATACCGCCCTAGAAACCCAAGGAGGTGTCACTATGAGTCAAATTGACTCGACAGCAGTTAAGTTTGGTTACTCACAACATTTTGGAGATATACAGACCCCACATGAACACCTGGCATATACAGGAACACATCAGGACTCTCATAATATATACACAGTCAATAATAAGTGCTACACAGAAAAATAAAGCCAGGCAAGAGAATACAAAGTGGTTAGGAAGGGAGGCGATAATTGAACAGACTGCAGGAAGCAAGGGAATGAGCCATTTGAAATAATTGATGAGTGTTCTAGGCTGTAGAACAGCAAGTGCAAAGGTGCAGAGTTAGACACATGCTTGGCATTTTTTTAAGAAGAGTACAAAGACCAGGACATGAGAGTGGATGGGCAAGGGCAGTGGGAAATAAATGACAATTGAAATATGGCCATTAGGCAGATCATGGTCACCTAGGTGTTAACAGACCAAGACAAGAACTTTGACTTTTATCCTGACATTTTGCAAAGCCCCTGGAGGATTGAGAGAAGTGAAGGAACGTAATGAGAAGTTTGTTTGAAGGATTATTACTCTGGTTGATTCTGGTGAGTGTGTTAGATTGGGTTCTCTAGAGAAACACAAAAAACCAGCAAAGTATATATATATATATATATATATATA
>NW_006922207.1:101346-102149 GCF_000298275.1 Orycteropus afer afer
CTGGCCACTCAGAACACAGTCATCTGATCCCATCATGGGAACAACCACACAGAACTGGGGTACAGCCAAGTTGACACACAGCTCCAACTATCACAGGTGAGCTTGTGACAGAGGGAAAATTATGGAAGCAGGCAAGCTCACTGGTCAACTTCTGAAGCAGTGCAGGCAGAAGTTGCTGGATGCTTGTATAAGAGCAAAGGGTTCAGAAGAAAGAATTGTCACTATGGGACACATTTGGAAGGTAGAGTCTTTCTAAGGTGCATGAGGGCTCTGCAAGAGGCTGGATAAATGTGGATCCATAGTGAGACCAGAGAAAGGAGGACATTACAAACAAGTGAAACTCCTGAGTGTCATCCCCAGTTAAGCCAATAGTCCATGTATGTAGAAGTGGCAATGGGAGAACCCCTTGAGAATAAGGATGATCAACGTGTCTCTTTGACAGCTGGACCCTTATCGCACCACACATGGCATGACATGAAGGAGACAGGATCAGAATCCTGGACAATGGAAAGAGAAATCTCACTAATGCAGACTCCTTCTCTGCTGTGCCCTGTCTTTGAAAATGAGTTTTAAGATCTTTATTTGCAAAATGGCAGAAGATACGAATAGACACTTCACTAAGGAGGATATTCAAGTGGCCAACAAACATGAGGAAATACACATGATCATTAGCCATTGTTGTTGTTGTTGTTTGCCATAAAGTCAGACCAGACTCATAGCTACCCTTGGGTTTCCGAGGCAGTATCACTACGGAAGTAGATTGCGCAACCTTCCTTCCGAGGAGTGGCTGGTGGGTTTGAACA
>NW_006922207.1:103184-168287 GCF_000298275.1 Orycteropus afer afer
GCAGGGGACATCAAGCTCAATTGGCATAACATACTACACAAAACATTGTTCCACCTCCTACTTTGGTGAGTAGCAACTGGGATCTTAAAAGCTTGAAACCAGCCATCTAGATGCAACGATGAGTCTCTCCTCATCCAGAGCAAAGAAGAATGAAGAAAACCAAAGATTCATGGAAATAATTAGTCTTAGCAACTGGTACACTATGCAATCCTCAGCCTATATGACTATGAGACCAGAACTAGATGGTACCCGGCTACAACTGGCAGCCACTCAGAGGGGGATCTATGTAAGAGATCCTGCATAGAGAGGGAGAACAATGTGGAATGAAACTCAAAATCATTTGGTAGAAAAAAAAGGGGGGGACCAGGTTTGCTGGGTTGATTGAGCCTGGTGGAACCACTGAGGCTATGGCCCCTAGCTGCCCTTCAGGTCTGGAATTGAACCCACACCTGAAGCTTCCAGCCCAACAAAAGGCAAGCATATGAGTTGAACATTTACCTGAGGTAGATAACACTCCGTGGAGAGAACAAACATGGGAGAATGAAGGGCTGTTTATGCATAGGAAGACAGTTCAGGGGGCAGGAGTGCATGGAGGGATGGACACAGGGAAGAGGTAACTATCAGGAGGAAGTGGGAAGGGAAATGTTGCACTGGGGTAAATTGTAGTCAATGTCATGAGACAAAGTGTATGTGAACTGCTGTATGGAAAGTGAATTTGCTCTGTAAATTCTCACCCAAATCACAATAAATAATAATAAAAGATCTTTATTTGCTTGTCCTTTCCTAACTGGAAAGGCAAGTACTAGAGCTGCTGCTGTGTCCTTATCCCTTAAAAGTATTTGAATAGAGTACTGCATATATTCGGATAATATACATTAAAAAAAGAAAGACAGAAAGAAAGAAACACTGCCATAGAGTAGATTCAGACTCATAGCAACCCTATAGGACAGAGTAGAGCTCCCCCATAGTGTCTCCAAGGCTGCAAATCTTTATGGAAGCAGACTGCTCATCTTTCTCCCACAGAGAACCCACAGAGTGGGTTTGAACCACTGACCTTTTGGCAAGCAGTCAAATGTCTTAACTGCTGAACCACCAGAGACCTTATATATGATAGATAAAGTCACATAATGGCCCAGCTGGAACTTGATTGTCCTTTAGCTGCTTGTTTGCCATTTTGCAGTCTGCATCACCCACCAATGTTGATGTGAGGAACACAAGAAACAATCTCCCTGCCCAAATGCATATTTTCCTCTCATGATGAAATAACACTCTAAACTCCCACAGTCACTACTTTGGCCCAAGGCATTGAAAGAAAGACCTCTACTTTCCAGGAGGGGCTCATGTTCACATTATTCCATGACAGCCCCTTGTTGATAGTTCTTTTTCACAGGAAAGTTAAAGTTTGTTGGGCATAAGGGTCAGGAAAAGTGTAGAATAGAGGTAGTTGCAAGAGAAACACCATGATGGAAATCTCTCAGCATATAATGTATTAATGTATGGTCACAGGATGAGGGTGGGAATAAATCTAACTGGGAGATGACAATAAGTGAAGAAAGTAGAGGGGCACAAAAGAGAGTTTCAGTTTTCCCCAGAGGCCACTTAAGGCTTGTCTAGTGCCCAGGACATTATGAAGACTGACAAATATCTATAAATAAGAATAAGGAAACTTTGGACTTAATCCCAGCTCTGCTAGTGAGTAGCTTGATCAACATTGCTTGAATCCATTGAACTTCTGCTTCTACATCAGTAACATTTTTCCTCACATTTCAAAAAACTGATTTAGAGAAATTAATAATTATGATGATAATAATAATAATAATATCTAGCATACACAATACTATGGATTGAATTGCATCCTCAAAAATATGTGCTGATGGATCTCAAAACCTACTATACAGCCACAGTAGTCAAAATTCCTGATATTGATACAATGACAGACAAATAGACTGGGAATAAAATTAAGAACCTAAAAATAGATCCAACGATCTATGGTCAGCTGATCTTGGACAAAGGGCCTAAATCCATCAAATGGGGAAGAGAATGTTTGTTTAATAAATGGTGCTGGAAAAACTGGATATTCATTTGCAGAAAAATGAAACAAGATCTGTACCCCACACCATACACAAAAACTAACTCCAGATGGATCAAAGACTTAAATGTGAAATCTAAAACTATAGAGTTCCTCAAGGAAAAACTAGGGGCAAACTTGGGGGCAATCTACTTCCATAGTGATACTGCCTCGGAAACCCAAGGAGGGGTCGCTATGAGTCAGGTCTGACTCAACGGCACATAACAAAAACAACAGTATATGGAAAAAATAGACTATCAAGCCTAACCCAAAATACACAAATAGCAGAAGATAAACTAGATGAATGGGACCTTCTAAAAATTAAATTTTTATGTGCTTCCAAAGACTTCTCCAAAGAAGTCAAAAGAGAACCTACAGATTGAGAAAGAATGTTTGGCAATGACATATCTGACAAGGGGCTTGTGATAGTTGGAGCTGTGTGTCAACTTGGCTGGACCACAATTCCGTGTGGTTTAAGCAGTTATGATGTGGTTATTCCCATGATGGGATCAGATGAATATGTTTTGAGCAGCCAATCCATTTAAAGGGAGTTTCCCTAGGGGGGTGGCCTGCTTCCAGTATATTTATGGACATCCTGGGAAAAGAGACTTTCTTCTGTGGATCAGGATTCTGTTGTGCTTCCTACAACTGTCCATGAGCAAACTGGAGATCTTGGATTCATCATTCGTTATAGTCAACAGCCAGTATACTGCCTTGAGCTCCTCAGCCCCTGCAGCTGCGAGAGTCAGGAAAAGCCTCCAGCTTGATGTTTGATCCAAGAACTTTGAACTTGCCAGCTTCTATAAGTGTGTGAGCCATTTTCCTAAGATCAATTTCTCTTTCTCTATATATATAAGCTTTACTGGCTTTGTTTCTCTCGAGAACCCAGTCCAACACAGGACTTATCTCTAGAATTTATAGAGAACTCCAACACCTCAATAACAAAAAGACAAATAATCCAATTAAAAAATGGGCAGAAGACATGAATAGACACTCCACCAAGGAGGATATTCAGGCGGCCAACAAACATATGAAGAAATGCTCACGATCATTAGCCATTAGAGAGATGCAAATCAAAATAACAATGAAATATTATCTTGCCCCAGCACTAGCAGCAAAGTTCAACAAGACAGAAAATAACAAATGCTGGTGAGGATGCAAAGAGATTAGGACTCTCATACACTGCTGGTGGCACTGGAAAATAGTACAACCACTGTGGAAATCAGTATGGCGATTCCTTAAAAAGTTGGAACTAGAAATACCATTTGACTCAGCCATTCCAATACTTAATATATATCCTAAAGAAGTGAGAGCCATGACAAGAACAGACATATGCATACCCATGTTCATTGCAGCACTATTTACAATAGCAAAAATTTGGAAACAACCTAGGTGTCCATCAACTGAAGAATGGATAACCAAACTATGGTACATACACACAATGGAATACTATGCAACCCTAAAGAATAACCTAGAATCTGCAAAACACCACACAACGTGGATGAACTTGGAGGACATTATGCTGAGTGAAATAAGTCAATCACAGAAGGACAAATATTGTATTAGTCTACTATTGTAAAAGTCAAGGAATGGTTTATATATGGAAGGAAATTTTCTTTGTTGGTTTCCAGGGGTGGGAGGGGAGGGAACACTGTTGATAGGTAGAGATAAGTATTGATTTGGGTGAAGAGAAGGGCAATGTACAAATGTAAGTGATCAACATGATGGCACTGAGGAAGAGGAAGACATGAGAGGTATATGGGAGGTGCAGACAATAAAGATGAACCCTTTTGTACATACAGTAGTGCGTTGTCAGTGACGACAAACACAGGCATACGGGTAGATAAATGGGTGGAGATGCTGAACTATTAGGTATGTGTATGCAGCAGGGAGTGTACCCAAGACCATGTATAGGGTTGGCAGACAATGGTTCTACAAGTGTATTTGTATGTTCTGTAAGAATTTCCAGGAGTATAGTAGAGCTGACAAGGGACAAGTTTGTAGTCACTTCTTGGTCACAGCCAGCTACCCAGAGGCTCCAAGTAGATGAACCTGTGGGATCAGGACCACAGTCACAGGGGACATCAAGCTCAATTGGCATAACATACTACACAGAACACTGTTCCACCACCTACTTTAGTGAGTAGCAACTGGGATCTTAAAAGCTTGCAACCAGCCATCTAGATGCAACGATGAATCTCTCCTCATGCAGACCAAAGAAGAATGAAGAATACCAAAGATTCATGGATACAATTAGTCCTCGTGACTGGTACACTATGCAATCCTCAGCCTATATGACTATGAGACCAGAACTGTATGGTGCCCGGCTACCACTCAGAGGGGGATCTAAGTAGGAGATCCTGGATAGAGAGGGAGAATAATGTGAAACAAAACTCAAAGTCATTTGGAAAAATAAAAGGGGACCAGTTTTGCTGGTCTGATAGAGCCTGGTGGCACCACTGAGACTATATATAGTCCCTACGTGCCCTTCAGGTCTGGAATTGAACCCATACCTGTGGCTTCCAGCCCAACAAAAGACAGGCATGTCAGTTGAACATGTACCTGAGGTAGATACACTCCTTGGAGAAAACAAAGATGGGAGAAAGAAAGGCTGTTTATGCACAGGGAGACAGTGCAGGAGTCAGGAGTGCATGGAGGGATGGACACAGGAAAGAGGTAATTATCGGAAAGAAGTGGGAGGGAAGCTGTTGCATTGTGGTAAATTGTAGTCAATGTCATGAGACAATGTGTGCGTGAACTGCTGTATGAAAAGTGAGTTTGCTCTATAAACTTTCACCTAAATCACAATAAAAAATTAAAATTAAAAAAAAAAAAGAAAAGAAATCCTAACCCCTATGTGAAAGTAATCCCATTTGGGAATAAGGTTTTCTCTGTTTTGTTAATGATTCTATATCAGGATAGGATGTGTTTTAAACCTAATCATTTTTGAGATATAAAGAGAGCAGAGGAGGCACAGAGACAAGCAGATACAAACTGGAGAAGATAGAGGCCAAGTGAAGATCGCAAGGAACCAAGGAACATAAACTGAAAGTATCTTCCCCAAGAGTTGATGGAGAAAGAGCCTTCCCCTAGAGCCAGTGCCTTGAATTCAGACATCTAGCCTCCAGAACTGTGAAAAAATAAATACTTATTCTTTTAAAACTAGCCATTTGTGGTATTTCTGTCACTGCAGTACTAGGAAATTTAGATACCAGTATAGTAATTTTTATATAACTTTTCATCTATTAAGTCTAGGTAGAGTGTCTGTGTGGGTAATTTTGTTTGAGCAGAGTAACAGCCTCTTTGAAAATGGCACCATGAACAATTAGTAGCTTATAATTATCTTGTTAGCTAAAATCTCTTTTTGGAAAATTCCCTCAGCAGACTTTGGGTGTAAGACCAGTAAATCAAATGCTGCTTGTGAAAGTGCAATAGAATGGATGCATTTGAATGGGACATGCTGCACTTGAGTGATTAAAACCACAATTAAACATCTCACATCTTCTGACATGCTTTTGATTAAACAAAACAGAAATGTGAACATCTGATAAATCTAAGGGCCGTGCTTTTCTGTTTGACACTGCTATTCAGTCTGCTAATGCAATTTCTGGATGTGAAATGAATTCTCATCAAAGGCATGCCTGTTCCAATGTGAGACAGAAACATCACGGTGGTTTATAGAAAGCTTCCTTTCTGCACTGACCCGCAACTTAAACAAAAGGCCAAAAATCATTTAAGTTGCTTCAAAACGAATGGTGGTGATACAAGCCAGCAATGTGGTATGGCGGGAAGCACATGCAATTCCTTTGTAAGCAGCAGAGCTAAGTAAACACTGTGAAAGCCTGCTTTTGTTTACGCAGATAGCATAGTCAACACTTTGGGCCTCGGGTAAAGCTGCTTTTTAAACTCTCTATTTCACAGTCAAGGCCGGCCTCTTCTATAGCCAGCAGATCCATAATTCCAAAGGCCACATCTTCCCCTCAGAGACACATGTTCAGCTCTCACAGGCTTCAAAAGGAGGATCTCCTGATACCCTGAGGCAGAATGGGAGTTATTTTTCCCTCCCCTCTTTTATCTGAAGATTTCACACTAAGAAAGTCAGTTCATCAAATACAAAAGCCCAAAAGCAAAGTATAATGCTTTCAGACTGAACTATACATGAATGCCTAATTTGTTGACTACAGAAATGTTATTAATGTCTAACAGAATAACTAATATCAAACAGTATAATTAATTGTTAAATTATCTTCTCCCCAAGTTGCCAACTGAAACACAGTTCCTTCTGCTTCAAATGGTTAGCTACCTTCAAATTAGACCCCGATTCTTGGCAATCCTGTGGACAACAGAAAGAAATACTGCCCAGTCCTGTGGTATGCCCATAATCAGTTCAGGATCTGACCATCGTATTCATAGGGCTTTCACTGGTAACCCATCTTAGTCTGGAAGCTACACTGAAACCTTTTCAGCAACATTCATGCTTCTACTGACAGATAAGTGGTAGGTACACATGAGACACATTGGCCAGGAATTGAACAGGGTCTCCCATGGAAGAGGGCAAGAATTCTACCACTGAGTCACCAATCCCCAAATATGATAAGTGGGACATAAGAAGCCAATTACCATAATACATAGCCTCCTGGCATCCATATGTGTAATATATATATATATATATATATATATATATATATATATATCAATTGGTCTTGAACGCAGGAGATATCAGCCCCAGCCATTCAATCAATGACACTAACTTGTAATGTGACATTCTGTGAATCAATGAAACTCTTTTGACTTGTGTTTTCATTCCTTTTATTAAAAAATGACACAAAAGGCACTCAAGGCTGTAAAATTCCATGAATATCCAAGAATAAAGTGAGAGAATTTAATTACAATAGTCCATAATAATTTCCAAAGGGAAATATAAAATGAAACTTAAAAAAAAAGAAATAAAACTCCTAGGACAATATTATCTTCAACAATAAAGGACAGGACATCAACTATTAACACTGTACGACTGGCAAAGAGAGATAAATTAATTAAGTACTAAGGCTGCCTAAGGCAGCCTCAAGCAGCCTCAAGGCAGCTGGGCTTTTACAATGTCCACGCTAAGAATTACCTGAATGTGTGGACAAGAGTAGCCAATTCTAAAATACTTGGGATTAGGAAGGGGCAAGGTACATAAACACAGCATTTCTAGAAATTGACTGAGCCTAGTACTCTCATCGTAGGCCCTGTGACAGCACAAAGAGTACTAGAGTCAAGGCCTCTCCATTTTCAGCAGGCTGGGTTAACTGGCAAGGCATAACAAAAGAAAAAAAAATCCACTGCCACCAAGTCGATTCCAACTCATAGCGGCCACCATTAGGTTTCCAAGGCTGTAAATCTTTATGGAAGTAGATTGTTTCATCTTCCTTCTGCAGAACAGTTAGTAGGTTTGAACCACCGACTTTCTGGTTAACAGCCAAATTCCTTACCTACTATGCCATGAGAGCTCCTTTGGCAAGTCATACAGGAATCATATTTTGCACAAATTTTAAGCATGTTGGGCAACCCAGAGAGGTATTCTTACCACAGAAACTCTCCCTGATGCACAGTAGTTACAGTATCACTTCAGTGAAATCTAGATGCTATGCATAAAACTATTTCCAATGAAAAGTACCTTCCAAGTCTTAGAATGCCAGCAATACTTTCTCTTTCCTTCCTCTCAATATTAAGCTGTTTCTGAAATCCTCGTGTGGTCATTAAAAATAAACACTAATATATCGGATTCATAGATAAAAGTAGCATCCCATGGAGACTGCAGTTGATGGCAATGGCCTTTTTCATGGAAGTAAAAATTTGAAGAATTGATCTAGGTCATCTGCCAAACTATAAAAGTCAGATGCATCCCATGAATCAGTCCCAAGCATGCAAGTCACATCGTGTGGCTCATCTCCTTGAAAGACTGTGATTTGGATTTTTTGATTGATTGAGTGATGGGTGTGTTGGCTGTTTTGTTGATTGGCTGTTTGCGTAGATTGTTGTTTGAAGGGTGTTTTGTTTTGTTCCAGTTTGTTTTGCATGATTTTAACAAATGCTTAAGACTGGAATAGACCACTGAAATTGTGACACTTCTAGCAAAGAAGCCAGGAAAATATCTTCCTGACTTTTGGGTAGGAAAAGACCTCTTGGGGAGGACCCTCACTGCCATCGAGTTGCATCCGACTCATAGCAACCCCTCCTCGGGTTTTTGAGGCGGTATCACTATGGAAGTAGATTGCCCAATCTTCCTTCCAAGGAGTGGCTGGCTGGTGGGTTTGAACTGCCAGCCTTCTGATTAGCAATCAAATGCCTTAGGCACTATGCTACCAGAGCTCCCTTGGGAAGACTCAGAAAGCACTAAATATAAAAAATGTAAATGTTACCTTGTTGTTGTTGTTGTTATTTGCCGTAGAGTCGGCCCTGACTCATAGCGACCCCTCCTTGGGTTTCTGAGGCAGTATCACTACGGAAGTAGGATTGCCCAACCTTCCTTCCGAGGAGTGGCTGGTGGGTTTGAACCGCCTTAGACTTCATCAAATTAAAGTGTTGTGCTCATCAAAGTACACGGTTAAGAAAATAAATACATAAGCAAGAGACTTGGAGAAAATATTCATCATATGTATATCTGACAAGGGATTGCAACACTTTTTGTAATCAATAATACAATTTCCTTACAATAATACTATTATTTTACAATAAATAATGATGTCTTACAATTCTAATAAAAAGACAACGCAATTTTTAAAATGGGCAAAAGAATTGACAAACACTTCATATATATATATATGGAAGCTCTGTTAGCATAGTGCCTAAGGCATTTGACTGCTACCCAGAAGGCTGGTGGTTCAAACCCACCAGCCACTCCTTGGAAGGAAGGTTGGGCAATCTACTACTGTAGTGATACTGCCTCGGAAACCCAAGGAGGGGTCACTATGAGTCGGTTCTGACTCAACGGCAGTGAGTTTGGTTTTTTGGCGTATTTTTAGTAAGCCTATGAATACATACTCAAGGTATCAAGAAAATACAAATTAAAACCAGAATGAGACACGTCACATACTAATGAGATAGCTAAAATGAAAAAGACTGAAAACATCAAATATTAGCAAGGATGTAGCACAAGTAGAACTCTCATACACTACTGACAGAAGTGTAAGATGGTACAAAAAAAATAATTATGAAATTATTTGTCAATTTCTTAAAAAGTAAACATACATTTGCCCTGTGACTCAGTAATTCTACCTGTAGGTATTTACCCAAAGAGAAATGACAACATATATTCACCAAAAGAATTGAATAAAGTTTATAATAGCAGCTAAATTCACAAGAATTAAACATTGGAAACATCGAATAGCCATCCACTGGAGAATGAATAAACACATTTTGGCATCTCTATAGAATGGAACTCTGTCTAGCAAAAAAAGCAATAAACTATTGATATGGACAACAACTTGGACGGATCTCATAATTATACTGAGTAAGAGAAACCAGACATGAAATAGTATATAAAGTATAATAACATGTTTATGAACCTAAAGCAATTGATATTATCAAAATGGTGGCTGTTTCTCCCAAGCTGAGGGGGTACTAACTGATAAGCAGCCCAAGAGAACTTTCCGTGTTGATGGAAATACTCTGTGAGTCACATGTGGCCATGTAGTTTTCTTACATGACTGGACTCATATGTAAGATCTCTGCATTTCACTGTAAATAATTTATACTTAAAATTATATTAAAATAATATAATTATAATAAAATATAATAAATACATGTGATATATAATATATATTATAAATATATATATATATATAATATAATATTATTATATTATATTTTTAAAACGCACCATCATGGAGAGGAAAATGCTGAAATAAAGGTGAAAGGTGAGTATGACAATACTCCAATCCTCATGGACTTTCCAGTCTTGAGGGGGACACAGTCAAAACAACGTGGTCAAAGGGTTTCAAGGAGGGAAGGATGGAGTAAATACACACATTTTATAACATATATGTGGCCTTTTATAAACTCTCACGACCAAAAAGTATTTTAAAAATTAGTTGAATGCTTAATCCTCATTCTACATTAAGAATTTGGCTGGAAGAAGCAGTCCAGCTGGACTATATAAAGAAGAATGTGGTGTCAGGATTGGAGGAAGTGTCATTAACAGCATGCAATATGCAGATGACATAACTTTGCTTGCCAAAATTGAAGAGGATTTGAAGCACATACTGATGAAGATAAAAGACTACAGCCTTCAGTATGGATTGCATCTGAAAAAGTTGTTTCTGTTGTTAGGAACCCTAGAGTCAATTCCAACTCATAGAGACCCTATCTAGAACAGAACAACACACTGCCTGGGCCTGTGTCATCCTTACAATTGTTGCTATGTTTGAGCCCATTGCTTGAGGCACTGTATCAATCCATCTCGTTGAGGATCTTCCTCTTTTTCACTGACGCTCATAACAACAACAACAACTGCTTTACTGAGCATGATGTGATGTCCTTCTCCAAGGACTGGTCCCTCCTGATAACATATCCAAAGTAGATAAAACAAAGTCTCTCACCTTCCTCACTTCTAAGAACCATACTGACTGTACTTCTTCCAAGATAGAATTGTTCGTTCTTATGGGCATCCATGATATGTATTAAAGATTCTTTGCCAACACCAAACTTCAAATGCATCAATTGTTTAGTTTTCTTTATTCATTGTCCAGCTTTGGCATGCATATGAGACAATTGAAAATACCATGGCTTGGGTCAGGCTCACCTTAGTCTTCAAGGTGACATGTTTGCTTTTTCACACTTTAAAGAGGTCTTTTGTAGCATTGCCCCAATGCTATATGTCATTTGATTTCTCCATTGCTATTTTCTTGGGTGTTGATACTGAATCAAAGAAAAATGAAATCCTTGACATCTTCAAACTTTCCTCCATTTATCTTGATATTAATTGTTGGTACTATTGTAAAGATTTTCGTTTTCTTTATGTTGAGATGTAATCCATACTGAAGGCTGTAACTTTGATCTTCATCAGTAAGTGCTTCAAGTCCTCCTAGCTTTCAGCAAACAAGGTTGTGTGTGAGTCTTCCTCCAATCCTGATGCCATATTCTTCTTCATGTAGTCCAGCTTCTCAGATAATTTGTTCAGCATACAGATTGAGTAAGTAAGGTGAAAGGATACAACCCTGATTCACACCTTTCCTGATGTTAAATCACACAGTATCCCCTTTTCTGTTCAAACAACTGCCTCTTGATCTATGTGCAGGAGCCCAATTATGTGTTCTGGAATTTCCATTCTTTGTAATGTTATCATTTATTATGATCTGTGGTGGTTAAATTTGTGAGTCAACTTGGCTGGACCTGGTTGAGTGTCTGGGAAGCTGGTGGTAGTTATTCCCCATGATGAGATTGGCAATCAATTCCATTGTGGGACCTATCATTTAGGGATGTGGTCTACTTCCCATATATAAGAAACAGCTTTGGGAATGGTCTCTAGCTTATGGCATGCTTGAACCCCGCATGTAACTGTGTCATTGTTCAACAGCCTGGCATGCTCTACCAACCTTGGGACTTTCAATATACTTGAATTAATGGCCTGCCATGTGGTTTGGTAACATCAGGACCGTGCCTTTTTACTTGTCAACCTTGGGCTTGTCAGTGTCAGCTGTCTGAGTGAAGAAAAGCCTCTAGCTTCAGTGGGACAGGAGCAGGAGGCAAAGCTGAAGCATAAGGTTGAGGGGCTTTCACCCAGCCCCTAGAGCATGGCTCTTTGAATTCAGACTTAAAGCCTCCAAATTGTAAGAATAAGCTCCTGTTTGTTCAAACCATCCCATTTGTGGTATATTCTTGTCAGAGTGGCACTAGGTAACCAGAACATGATCCGTACAGTAGATTGACTTTAACAGTCAACAAAACAGAGATAAACATCTTTCTGGGATTCTCTGCTTTCAGTCAAGATTCTTCTGACATCAACAATAATATCCTTCATTCCATGTCCTCCTCTGAATCTGGCTTGAATTTCTGGCAGTTCCCTGTCAATATACTGGTATAATAGTTTTTGAATAATCTTCAGAAACATTTTACTTATGGTTTTGTTTGATAATTTTCACATTCTGTTGCATCACTTGCTTTGGAATGGGCACAAATACATATTTCTTCGAGTTGGAAGCCCAGGAAACTGTCTTCCAAATTTCTTGGCACTTCCAGCATTACATCAATTTGTTGAAACATTTCAATTGGTATTCCATCAAGTCCTGAAATTTTGTTTTTGCCAATGTCTTTAATGCAGTTTGGATTTCTTCCTTCAGTACCATTAGTTCTTGATCATATATGATACCTCCTGAAATAATTGAACGTTGACCAATTCTTTTGGTACAGTGACTATATGTATTCCTTTCATCTTTTTTTGATGCTTCCTGCACCATTCAATATTTTGCCCACAGAATTCTTCAATTTTTCCTTAGTTCTTTCACCTTGAGAAATGCTAAACATATTCTTCCCATTTGGTTCTCTAACTCCAAGTACAAGTATTTACACATTTTATTATAAGTCTTTGTCTTCTCAAGCTGCCCTTTGAACTCTTCTTGTCAGTTCTCTTACTTCATCCTTTCTTCCATTTGCTTTAGCTACTCTACATTCTGGGAGCCTTGGTAGCATAATGCCTAAGGCATTTGACTGCTAACCAGAAGCCTGGTGGTTCAAACCCACCAGCCACTCCTCAGAAGGAAGGTTGGGCAGTCTACTTCCATAGTGACACCACCTTGGAAACCTAAGAAGGGGTCGCTATGAGTCAAGTCTGACTTGATGGCACATAACAACAACAACAACAACAACATTCTACATTCTAGATCAAGTTTCAGTCTCTTCACATATTCATTTTGGTGTTTTCTTTCTTTCCTGTCTTTTAATGATCTTTTGCTCTCTTCATCTGTGATGTCTTTGAAGTCTTAACAAAATTTGTCTGGTCTTAGATCATTAGTGTTGAATGCGTCAAATCTATTCTTGAGATAGTATCTAAATTCAGGTGGGATATACTCAAACTTGTACATTAGCTCCCATGGACTTGTCTTACTTTTCTTCAGCTTCAAGTTGAACTTGAAGTTGAACATATGAGAGATTGATGATTTGTTCCATAGTCGGCTACTGACATTGTTCTGACTGATAATATTAAGCTTCTCCATCATTTGACTTGATACTGTGTGAAGTCCAAATACATTCACCATTTATGTTTTTGAAAAAAGATATTCCCAATGAATAAGTTGTTAGTCTTGTAAAATTCTATCATGTGGTCTCTCATATAATTTCTATCACCAAAACCCTATTTTCCAACTACTGATCTTTTTTCTTTGTTTGCAACTTTCACATTCCAATCATCAGCAATTATTAATGCATCTTGATTGAATATTTGATCAGTTTCAGACTATAGAAAGTTGATAAGAATCTTAAATTTCTTCATCTTTGGCATTAGTGGTTGATGCATAAATTTGAATAGTCATATTAACATGCTTTCCTTGTAAGTATATACATATTATCCTAACACTGACAGCATTGTACTTCAGAGTAGATCTTGAAAAGTCTTTTTAATGATGAATGTGACACCATTCCTCTTCAATTCATCATTTCCAGCCTAGTAAACCACATGATTTCCCATTTCAAAATGGCCAATACTAGTACATTTCAATTTACTAATGCCTAGGATTATCAATCTTTATGATTCCTTTTTTTTTATGACTCCCAATTTTCCCAGATTCAGATATTTGCAGCTATTTCATTTTGAGTTGTGCCACATTAGCAAATGAAAGTTCCAAAAGCTTTACTCCATCCACATCATTAAGATCAGTTCTACTTTGAGGAGGCAGCTCTTCCCCCATTGTATTTTGAGTGACTTCCAACCTAAGGGGCTCATCTTCTAGAGCCATATCCAACAATGTCCTGCTGCTTTTCATAAGGTTTTGATTGGCCACCTTTTTCAAGTAGATCATCAGGTTCTTCATTCTAGTCTTAGGCTGGAAGCTCCACTGAGATCTGTTCACCATAGGTAACTCCACTGGAATTTGAAATTCAAGTGGCATAGCTTCCAGCCAGCACCACCACAACATACAAGCTACTATAATATAATAAACTGAAAGACAAATGGTGTCACCTGAGCATAAAGAAAATAAAAACCCTCATAAATGTATCAATGAGCAATATCATGATAAATGGAGAAGAGACTGAAGTTGTCAAGGATTTTGTTTTACTTGTATCCACAATCAGTGCTCCTGGAAGGAACAGTCGAGAAATCGAATGATGCATTGTATTGGACAAATCTACTGCAAAAGACCTCTCTAAAGTGTTAAAAAGCAAAGATATCACATTAAGAACTAAGGTGCACCTGACCCAAGCTATGATGTTTTCAATAGCTTCATATCTGTGTGAAAGCTGGACAGTTAATTAGTAAGACTGCAGAAGGATTGATGTATTTGAATTGTGATGTTGGTGAAGAATATTGAATGTACCATGGGCCTCTGGAAGAACAAACAAAACCGTGTTGGGGGAAGTACAGCCCGAACACTCCTTAGAAGCTACAATGGCAAGATTTTGCCCCCTGTATTTTGGACATGTTATCATTAGGGACCAGGCCCTGGAGAAAGACATCATACATGGCAAAGGAGATGGTCAGCAAAAAAGAGGAGAACCCTCAATAAGGTGGATTGACACAGTGGTTGCAACAATGAACTCAAACACAGCAATGATTATAATGATGACGCAGGATCGGGCAGTGTTTCGTTCTGTTGTATGTAGGGTCACTATGAATCAGAATCAGTGTGGCAACATCTAACAGCAACAGAAGAAACAGAGAAGAAAGTATGGCTATCACCAGACAATGAGCACCAAGATTACAAACTTGAACATCACTATCCTGGTGTGACCCACTTCATACATCATGTTGAAAGGGCTTTAAGTTTTAAAATTACCCATCACTGAAGTCAGAAACCCAGTTAATCTTCTGTGTTATGCACCAGCTGCATGAAGCAAGAAAACCAAAAAAAAACAAACTCACTCCTGTCATGTTGATTTGACTCATAGTGACCCCTCCTTGGGTTTCCGAGTCAGTATCTCTACAGAAGTAGATTGCCCAATCTTCCTTCCAAGGAGTGGCTGGTGGACTTGAACCACCAGCCTTCTGGTTAGCAGTCAAATGCCTTAAGCACTATGCCACCAGAGCTCCCTCCCCCACTGCCCTGTCCAATACCCCAAATGTCCATAGTAGAAATTCCTTTGGGTTAAAGAGTGAAAGGACCCTTAAGGACTCAATACTCTACTTCTTACCTATGACCCTACTTCTAATCCATGACATTTGAAAACTTGGTCTTTTCTTTGTAGAAATTCTCCCTCAAGAGACTTCCTTTCTATCCTCCCACAGCTTTCTAGGTTTATTTCCTACATCCTTAAGGACACACCTCAAGTGATAAATTAAGTCTTCTTCCCAGAGACTAAATCCATAAATAGACACTAAGAAGGGAGGCCTGTTGCACTATAACATCTGAGGAAATCAAAAGGCTGACAGAGGTCTAAAACACTCCAATTACTAACCATTTAAATAATAATATAGCAGCCACTGTCTGCTCACCATTAAAATATCATAGTGGTGCCCGGTTTGAACTGCGAAGAATCACTGAGCACTCAGTTAAGCCACCCCCTTCATCACTTCCACAGGTCACCCTGTCTCCATTCACACATAGCAACAACTGATATAAACAAAAGCACCTTAGGCTAGCAAAAGATCCAAAATCTTTCCAAAAATAAGAAATCACATGCACTGAGAGGCAGTTGTGCATGTGCCATTCTCTCAAAGAAAGAAAGAAAAATTGAACCTGAGAATAAACCCACCTGTGAGTCCCAATCTCAACTGAGGTCATGAAAATTCCCTCTTCTGTTTGCCAACAGTTCAGAAGCTACTGAAGGAAGTCGGCCAATAAACATTTGCAAACCAAGATTAATCACTGATTCGTTATCAGGGCAGAGAAAGGGGAGTCTGAACAGGGGCCTGGAGGAAACTGACCCAAGGAGGTGGGGCAGTTGATTTACAGGGTTGTGAAGAGCCTAATTAGAGCCTCATGGAGGGAGATAAGGGGATCAAAGGCATTTGGGAAAAGCAAAGTGAAAGGTAGGAGCTCAACAGAGAACATAGAAGGGAGTAATGAACTGGAGGAAAAGGTACCACAGAAGTAAATTCAAAAAGCAAAGCAAAGAGACTGAATGTGAATTCCAAGAAAATCTTACATTTGGAAAGTTCCCAAAAGCCACTGTGAGAAGGTCCATGTCCTGGCACCTCAGTAAGTTGTGAGAAAACAAACTCCTTGAGGTTTAATGGTGGACAGATGCCCCCAACCCTCCCATTTCATGGTGGGAAAGATGTCCTGTTACTGCCCACAACCAGTGGCCCATACTCCCAGGTCACCAGCTGCCCTTCCACTTTCTTTCCATCCCAGAATCCCCCTAAATCAGCTTGCACAGTGATCCAATAGGGTCAGATCACTGAGCAGAAATTGCCATCCAGACCTAGCCTTCGCTTTGAAAGCTAATCCTCAGATTGGCCATGTTCACCCCCAAACTTCATAATTCCAGGAAAGGGCCATAAGGTGCACAGTAGAGCTGACCCTGAGCCTGGAAGACCAACAGTACCAAGGAGAGAGGACCCTCAGGCAACATGTTCCTGTGGGAAGCTCAAGACAGACAGTGCTGGGGTAGGCCCTTCATGCAACAGCCACTGTGTCCATATTCCAAAGTGAAGTCTCGGGTGCTCAGGGACAGCAAGAGAGGAAAAAGGATGGTGAGTGGTGTCAGTGTCCAGAGAGGAGAAGGGTGGTGAGTGATGAGAGTAGGAAGAGAACCTGCTTTACTTTACTGAGTATAATTTCCTCTTTCCAGGCAAGTCGCTTGCTGTTTTCAGAGTTTGTGTATGTGGGTGTATACACCATGTAGTTTTTCAAGGGCTCAATCTTCTCTCACATGCTTCTAATGATAACCCTGTTCTTGTTATTTGCTGACATCAAGTCGGCTCCAGTTCACGGTGGTCCCATGTAAAACAGAATGAAACATTGCCCAGTCCTGGGGCATCTTCACTATTGTCTGTATGTTCAAGTCTATTGTTGCAGCCGCTGTGTATTTTGAGTGACTTCCAACTTAGGGGGCTCAGCTTCCAGCAATACATCAGAAAATATTGTTATGAGCTAGAAGGTTTTCACTGGCTAACTTCCAGAAGTAGATTTCCAGGTCTTTTTTCCAAGTCTGCGTTAGTCTGGAAGCTCTGCTGACACCTCTCCACCACGCATGACCCTGCTGGTATTTAAAATACTGGTGACATAGCTTCCAGCATCATAGCAACATGAAATCTACCACAGTAGACAAACTGACAGACACTGGTAGATGACAAAGCTAGGGACCTGGCTGTCTTTATTGGGATGTGAAATTTTGGTGTCAGAAACAGGCCCAAAGCCCCGCAAGCATTTGACTAAAGCACAGCAGTCATTTTCCCTCTTTCATTTTAAAAATGTGAACAAAGAAGCAGAGAAACAAAGAGAGAGAGAGAGAGAGCAAGAAAGGAAGAGTGAGAGAGAAAGATTTGGAAGAAGGGAGGGAAGGAAGCCAGAAAGGAAAGAGGGAGGGAGGAAGGAAAAAAAAGAAACACAAAGAGCAGACAGAGTAGAATGAGAGAAAGAATAAAAGCAAGCAAGCAGGCAGCTGGTGCTAGTAGTAAGGGCCTTTTCTCCCATTTTCCTGTCTTTTAATAAATCACTGTAGTGCCTGTGACAGCTCTCTGTTATCCCTAAATGCTCAAGCAAACAGCTTTTCTTTGAGACAATTCAAGTGGCTGCCAGGGAGGCTGGAGCTGGGCAAGCAGCGCTGGCCCTCAGACTGTCCCCCTATAATTCAGTTAGAAAAGCAAGCATGAAGTCAATATTCATGGCACTGGGCAAGAATTACCCCACACAATGAAATGGTAATGAGCTGGCTTACAAAGGAGGCGACTGGATAATCAGTTTTTAAGGAGGTACTGGACCCACAAGGCAACCTGAGTAGGCAGCCACAGGCATCTGGGCCCCACCTCATGGGTTTGTCCTCATCCCCACCATCTGCAGAGCGTTGGCAGAGGGCTGGCTGAGACACCAAGGGAGTCCCGCCAGGGCTCTTCCACCGGCCACTCAGCTCCATTTTGCTGGTTTGGGGCCTCGTGGAGCCTAAAATGGAAGGACAAAAAAACCCTTTCACAGCCGTGACTCCTTCACAGGTTTTCAGATGAGTCGGGGCAAAGGCTAGCAGATGGGAGAATGGAAGGCCCTACAGCTGCACCTGCATAAATACTGAATGTCCTCAGGTATCCTTACCTGACAAGATCAGGAAACCTTAGCAGGAAGTCTTCAAAAATCTCTAAAATCAGAGTGGAAACAATCATGCTGGTCATTTCAAATATGCATAGGAATGTATTTGTTCTACAGGATTTCATTTACTGTACCTTTATTGATAGATTTTTAAATCTCCTCAATAAACCTAGAATAAAGAAGGGTCAAAGTAGGACAAAGTCACTTATGTGGCTGTGAACATGGACCTTGTTCTAGAGTTGAAGAGAATTTTTTTATTCAATTTGATTTCACCTTTAGTGTTATCTACCAATGTGTGTTTTGAAATTGGCCAAAACTTAAACAGCTTGCATTAGTTTCTCATTTTTCTAGAGTGAATAGGTTATTTTCACCATCATTTGGATTTTTATCTCTACTTGCAGCAAAATTTAGGTGACCTACAAAAGTACATCCCCATAAGCAAGACACTGTGCAGTTTAATATAAGAGGTGAAAGAGAAATTAGGATAAGGGATGAGTTGAAGCCCAAGGTCACGTATCCTTGCCGGATCTGGCTGGAAGTTAATTCTTGGCTTTCTAGTACCCTATTCAAAGAGCAAGTCAAGCCAACCCCAGAGTTTCTGATGTAGGTGACAGAGGAAGAGAGGGCCACAGGCATCTGTGCTTTTTAAAGCTCCCAACCCACTGCTATCAAGTCAACTGCAACTCATAGTAAGTAGAGTAGATTTTCCCCATAAGGTTTCCAAGGCTGTAAATCTTTACCAAAGCAGACATCTTTTGCCCACAGACTGGCTGGTGGATTTCAACTGCCAACCTTTCATTTAGCAGGTGCTCATTTTAACGACTTTGCTACCAAGTCTCCTTCCAAAGCTCCTAGGTAAGGCTAGGATTGAGTACAGCTGCTTTAAATTAGTTGGTATAAGTGAGGTAAACACAGATTAGTTGCTCTGGAGATGAATAATCATTCTTGAGGCTCTAGAAAGGATTGTATTATGTGACAAAAGAACCTCTCAGCAACCCCCTTTCAGTGAGAGCAATAAAGATTGTTATTAAGACATAAATATAGATAGAGAGGAGACATCATGAGGAAAGAAAAAAAGCATGTGCTGAAAGTCATGGAACGTTCAAGGGTTGGCAAGAACATAGATACACATGGAGGGAAACAAACATGTTGATAAAAAGGGGGTATTGAAGAGTCCTGAATGCCCTGCTCAAGGTATGTGGTTAAGAGCAAACAAAGGCCCAATTGCCTGCATTCAAATCCCAGCTCCACCACTGATAACATGTGGGAACTTGGATGTATTACTTATCTTCTTTGGACCTCACTTGCTTCCTCTGTAAAATGATGATAAGAAAAGTACTTACCTTGTATGAAAAAATGACATAATTATGTAAATTTTTGAACATGGCATCTGATATATACCAAGCCAAACCAAGCTCACTGCCATAGAGTCGATCCCAACCCATGGTGAATCCTATTGGTTTCTAAGGCGGTAAATCTTTATGGAAGTAGATTGCCCCATCTTCCTTCTGCAGAGCAGCTGGTGGGTTTGAACCACCAGCCGTCTAGTTAGCAGTCAAATGCATTAAGCACTATGCCACAAGAGCTCCTTTTATCTGATACATAAGTGCTTATAAATATTAAGTAGTATAATTATTATCATTATTATTGCTGTTACCATTTCCATGTGATGAGAACAAGGGAGTAAAATTATCTTCATGAATATCTTCTATATATACTGATCTTTACATGTATTAAGTTATTTAATTTTTGTAACAATTCAGTCAAATAGGCATTATTATTGTTATCCCTATCTTAAAGCTAAATCAACTGAATCTTAGCATGGATAAGCACCATACCCAAGTTCTCACAGAAAGAGAGTGGTCAAATTGACATCCAATCCCAGAACCTGTAAAATATTCTAATGATAAATAAGTCCCATTTACAGTAAAGTGAAAGGAACTTAATCTAGTTTCCCTGCCCCCTTACATTCTCATCTTTGTTTTTAAATTATTTCTTTAACAAATTACTTTTTGTTTGTAAGATTTGTAGATAGAGTGTTTTTTGCTAATGGAATGAATGCTGAATCACTGAGTAATTTTAAAAATTTGTATTAGGTATGATAGATTTTGATGAATATTATATGGGACACATATGTCCCAGTGGACTCTGGTGGTACAATCGCTATGAGGCATGGAAAAAATTGTGTCTTAGAAATTTTATTTTACTGAGTGAAACTTGAAAACATGGGGTAACACATAAAGCCATGCTGGATGGCTGTGCATAATTGTTCAAGTCTGTTTCTTCTTAGGGCTACATTCTTTGCCTCACCTTCTGGTTTCCTTGACAGGTAAATGATTTCCAACCTGTCAGAGCCAAACATCACTTGTCACCTCACTGACTCTTAGATTGCTCTTGACAAGAAAGAAGGGTCTTCTTCACCCTCTTCTTTTGATTTCCTGGCCCACAGTAAGATGTCTAATGGCAGCAATCCTGAAGACAGTTGGTTACATCTGCCACTGTTCTTATAGTCCCACGTTGTAAAACTGTTTAAAATGCCAAGTTTAACAAGGAAATACAAAAATCAATGCCACCATCTAACACAGTGCCTCCTGAGTGCATACCTTCCACGTCTCTGGTCAACGCAGCCCACTCCTCCCATACACAATCACTTCCAAGATGCACCACCACCTCATACCATAACATCTCAGTGAAGTAATGTAGAACTGATGAACTTCCTTCTGTTTTAAGCAGTTACTCAAGGCCCCACCCCCAACTCCAGCACATACTATACATGGGCAAAAAGCCTCCATGAAAAGCTTAAAAAAAAAATACTGCCATTGAGTCTATTCCACTAACAGTGATCTCCATTGGGTTTCTAAGACTGTAAATCTGTAAGGGAGTGGACAGTCTCATCTTCCTTCCACAGAGCAGCTGGTGGATTTGAACCACTGACCTTCTGGTTAACAGCCACTTGCCTTATCCACTACACCACCAGAGCTCCTTTTAAAGGAAATCCTAGAGGTGGAAAATTTAAGTCGTACTTATATGTACCATGAGTAAAGAAAGGGTCAAGTCTCAGGGACACCCTCACTTGCCAAAGCCCTTGTAATACTACTATGAATCTAATTTTGCAGTAATGCATTTGTATTATTTTTCTTAAAGATGACCCCCAAATTTGTAAAAGTTTCAGACTCCACAAAACCTGGGTCCACCTTGATAATTTATGAAATGGCATTGATCAGATCTGTGTTCTGAAAAATGAACACAGGTAACCAAGAATGTAATGGCAGGAGGAAAGCCAGGAGAAAATGTATGGGTAAAGTTAAAGAGATAGACATTAGCCACATTGCATTAGAGGGGACAATAAACAACCAGGTCAAGATGTCTCAGATATTTGTAAACAGGGAATACAGGTAGGGCAGAGATATATTCACCAGGAGAAATCAGGTGAATGATGATTGACATCAAGAGAGAAATAATTACCCGTAAAGACTATTCTAGAACTGTGTTGTCCAATGCAATAGCCTCCAGCCACATGTGGCAATTTAAATTAAAATGAAAATTCAATTTCTCAGTCACACTAGCCACATACCAAGCATGTCATTATGGTATTGGACAATATAGATACAGAGCATTTCCACCGTTGCAGAAAGTTCTATTTGACAACAATAGTCCAGAGAATCAGAAGATGGTTAAAGATAGACTCAGGGGAAAACATCTGAGAGAGAAATGGAGGAAGAGGACAAAGAATAAATATTGGGGAAACTTGACAGTCAAACTAGGAGGAAAACTGGAAGATAGAGGTCCAAACAGAGAGAATTTCCAGGGAAGAGTTCATTTACCAGCTTAGCAGGCAGCATAAGAAACACCACCTAACAACCAGCACAGAATTAACACACACCCATACCAACTGCCACCAAACCCCTCCATTAGTGCTTCCATGTTGTTGTTGTTGTCGTTAAGTGCCATCAAGGCAGACCTGACTCTTGGGTTTCTGATGCAGTATCACTATGGAAGTAGTTTGCCCAACCTTACTTCCAAGGAGTGGCTGGTGGGTTTGAACTGCCAGCCTTCTGGTTTGCAGTCAAATGCCTTAGGCACTATGCTACCAGAGCTCCTAGTGCTTCCATAAGACCTTGAAAAGACACCATCTTCTTACAGCCACAAACATGCCCAGAACTTGGCCTTGCCCAGAAAGGAAACCTTGAGAAGGACAAACTACATTTGTAGTTAGGGATGTAGATGCCCAGAAGGCCTGCTTTCCCTCCCTTCCTTTAGCAGAAGCCTTTAAAACACACTCAAACAGAAAAGGCACATGCCTGCTCGTGCTAACAAGCACAGCTCTAGCAAGTGGCTGCCTACACACCTACGCAACTTCCTGTTTGCTTGTGCAATTACCTACAGTTCACAAAAGAATGCATGTTCTGAGTGCAGCCTTTTCTGGCCTGCACATGTATGTGCATATTTTGAAGGTGCAAATGAGCCACTGAGCCTAGTTTTGTAATGTAGCCCTAAGGGGTACATTATTCTGATCAGCACTAACATAGCCATCCTACATTAAGGCACAAACTGGAAGCCTTACTAGAGGCAATAATGTTAAACAAGCAAACAAACACAGTTTCCTTGTGTGGCTCAAACCTTTCCTTTTGCCCTTCACTCTTGTCTCTTCCTATGAAAGTTGTACTGCCTCCAAATCTCCCACTTCATTCTGAAAGTTTTTCCAAATCTTTCCCCACACTCCTGCCTCATATCCTACATAGTTATTTACATGTGTATCTGTGTCTGTCTCCCCTACTTAATTATGACCTTGTCTTTTTAAACCCTGTCTGTGCCACAGAGTCATGTATCGACATCTAAAATGAGTCCCAGTGCACCTTCTCCTGGAATATGTTCCTGTGTCACCATCTATAATGGTAATAGAGTCTAATTACTTGTTCTGAAAACCATTCTCCCCTTTCCTCCCAACAAACTAAAGTATGTTTCTCAGCCTCCCTTGCAGTTATATTCAATCATGTGACCAAGTTCTGGCCATGATAAAGGAGGAAGAATTGATATATATTACGTCTAAAGGTTGAGACAATTGAGAAGAGACATTTCTTCTGCTTACTTCCTCTCTTTTCTTATCTCTTGGTTGGAAATAGAGGGTCCAATGAAAAGCCCCATGGCCCTGGATGATGATGACGCACAACTAGATAGAAGGACCCTAGGTCTCTGGATGACTGTGTAGAGCAGAGTCCTTTCCTCAGTCCACTGCTCACCATTATTGGACTGTAACAATATCAAGAAATAAACCTTTATTGTGTTAGCATCACACACACGTAGATTGATTGTAAAATTTCCCACAATTAACTCCCTTCTTGTGTGCACAGTGCTGCAATGTATAGTTTCTTGTCTCAAATAATGAAGTCTATTTCCCATACCTTGAGCCTATAGTTGTCCATATGACTCACTTTGGCAAGTGGAATGTAGCATGAGTGATAGTATGCAAGTTCCAAGTCAAGGTCTCAAGAACAGTTGCTTTTTTTCACTCAATCTCTGAGAATTCTGTAGGCCATGTGAATAAGCCAGACCAGCCTGGTGGAGGTTGGAAGACCACATGAAGTAAAGTCAAAAATTGTCCCAGCTGACCAGAAACATAATTGCCTACAAGACACAAAGTAGATGGCATGTTTCTTAGGTCCAGCAGAGATCCAGTTCACCATGAGAACTGCTCTGAAACCTAAGTTTGTTCTCTTGAAATGCTCTTCCCTTTCTTTCCCAGTCTTTAGCCCCTTCTTCCTTTGCCTGCTATCAGCAAGTCATCTTGAGCTTTATTCTTGTCAAGATCTCCAAGTGAATACATGGAAAGGTTTTTGTCCACAGTTTTACATTTTCAAGGGTGAGTAGTCACACCTATTAATGGCAAGACTTTATATTTTGTAACAAATACCCTAAGTACTCTGTATCTGTGGTATGACACGTAAAGTCTCAGAGATCTGGCCCCATAATAGAGCATGTGACAGCAAAGGGCCTTGAGCAATGATAGGACACTTAGCTGCTTCCTGCACACACCTCAATATATATATATATATATAACCTCAAACTCTCTGCTGTCGAGTCGGATCCAACTCATAGCAACCCCTCCTTGGGTTTCTGAAGCAGTATCACTACAGAAGTAGATTGCCCAACCTTCCTTCTGAAGAGTGGCTGGTGGATTTGAACCACCATCCTTCTGGTTAGCAGTCAAATGCCTTAGGCACTATGCCACCAGAGTTTCCACACATGGTTGTTGTTGTTGTTGTTATGTGCCGTCAAGTCAGATCCAACTCATAGTGAACCCTCCTTGGGTTTCCAAGGCAGTATCACTATGGAAGTAGATTGCCCCATCTTCCTTCCGAGGAGTGGCTGGTGGGTGGTAGTTGAAAATCACTTCTACATTATCTTGACTTCACAGGAACATAGGGGCACTTAACTAATTTACATACAGAGAAGCTAACATCTTTGAAAATAAAAGCATCATATATAGGGAGCAAATTTATGAAAACTTCTTAACCATAATCAAACACCTTGAGAGAATGAGTCACTGGGCACAGGTGCTCAGCATTATAGTCTCAGAGGACATTAAGGCCAATTGGCCTAATAGTCCACAAAGACAATGTTCTACATCCTACTTTGGTCAGTAGCAACTGGGGCCTTAAAAACTTGTGAGCAGCCATCTAGGGTACAACTATTGGTCTCTCTCCATGTGGAACAAAGAAGAGTATAGAAAATCTAGGCATAAAGAGCTTTAGTGGCATAGTGCCTAAGGCATTTCACTGCTAACCAGAAAGTTGACAGTTCAAACCCACAAGCCGCTCTATGGAAGGAAGACTGTGCAATCTGCTTTCATAAAGATTTACCACCTTGGAAACCCAAAAGGGGGTCACTATGAATTGGAATCAATTCTATGGCAATGAGTTTGGTTTTTGTTTTTGTAAGGAAACAATTAATCCAAAGTATTACTGGACCACGTGAACCCCAGCCTCCATGACCCTGAGACCAGAATTAGATGATACCCAGGTACTACTGCTGACCAGTCTGAAAGTGATCACAGTAAGTGGTTCAGGATAGAGTAGGAGAAAACTATGGAACAAAACTCAAAATAATAAAAAAGACAAGGCTTACTGGTAGGATAGAGACTGGTGGAACCTCCTAGACTATGGCCCTCAGACACCGTTCAAGCCTGGAACTGAACTCACCCACAAGGCTCAACTTTCAGCCAAAGGATAAACAGGTCTGTAAGGTGAACAATAGTACCAGGGAGGTACACATTCATTAGAACAATCAACCATAGAAGATCAAAAAGGCAGCATTTGCCCAAGAATAAAGCTAAGAAAGCAGGAAGGGAAAGGAAAGAAAGAAGAAAGGAAATGGTAAATACAGGAAGGAAGTGGGAAGAGTATTGTTACATTGTGACAACTCCAATGAATGTCACAAAACAAAATGCATATAAATTGTTGAATGGAAAATCAATTTTCTCTGTAAATTTTTACCCAAATCACACACAAAAAAAGAAATAATTTATTAAAAGAAAAAAGCTTCAAACCACTAGAAATATTACACAGAAATATGTTTTCATTAATTCAAATTGTACCATAAATTGGTTTTATTTTGACCAAATAATTGAATACTATCTGTCATTATTCATTGTGAATTTCAGTATTGGTGTCAGTTTCCATCAACTTGATTCCAACGCATGATAAGCTCATGTATGCAGAGTAGAACTGCTCGTGCAATATTTTAAAAAATCAGCTCACTTTTGTTTAAAATATATTTGAAAAGAAATTTTGTAATACCACTCTAAATGGAACACCAGTGACTATTATCATGTTGTTATTCTTATATGTCATTGAGTCTATTACAATTCATAGTGACCCTATATAACACAGTAGAACTGCCTCCATAGGGTTTACTGGGCAGTAATCGTTATGGAAGTAGATCTCCAGATTTTTTCTCCTGCAGAGCCATTTGTGAGTTTGAACCACTGACCAATGGTTAAGCAGCCAAGCACTTAACCATAGCACCATGAGGACTCCTTCCCTAAATGGAAAACCAGTGACCTTTATAACAAATAGCCATCAACATTAAAAATAAACATTGTTGTTGTTGTTATGTGCCATCAAGTCGGACCCAACTCATAGCGACCCCTCCTTGGCTTTCCGAGGCAGTATCACTACAGAAGTAGAATGCCCCATCTTCCTTCCGAGGAGTGGCTGGTGGGTTTGAACTGCCAGCCTTCTGGTTAGCAGTCAAGTGCCTTAGCCACTATGCTACCAGAGCTCCCAAAAATAAACATATACCTGCGTAAATGAAATGTATACATCCATATGCCAAAAAAAAATCTTCTTCTCTACCATTAGGGATATACATATTATTACTCTTTGAAAATACTATTCTGTAAGAAAGGAGAATAAAAACATTTGTAGGAGAACCACTTAGAATGGAAGATGGATATACCAAGGCAAACTCAAGTCTTTTTCATCACAGTAATTTGGGCCAATCCAGATTTTCCTCCTTTGGTGTCCCTTGGGGAATATGAAGTCTCATGGAATCATCAATGTTTTTCATCTATATTCATATGGAGAAATTCATGATGCTTAAGTAGGAGGTCTAGTAGTATCAGGGCCAGCGCTTTGAGATTACAAGAAGTTCTTGAATATGAGTGAAAGAAGAAGAGGCCTCATTTATTCCAGTAATAGGCATTCTCTTGCCCATCTTTGTTTTGCATTCTCTGATAGAACCAAGCCTCTCCCACACTCAGTCCCAGGGGAGGAAAAGCAGGTCGTCTGAGTGGAAACCTGTTCCTGCTACTTTTAGCTAGGAGTAGCTCAGTGTCCAGTCAGGTATCAGCAGCTCCCCTAGTGAATGGCTCTGCTCTGTATCTAAGAGCTATCGCTGCCTAAGAAGTAGTGAGGATTTAATGAGTATAGAAAATGATTTTTAGTCTATTAAACCCTGCTAAAGAAAGTATGTTCCTAAAATCTTTAAAGTTGCTTTTGAAAGTTTATTTTCTTTGAAAATTTAACCACTTCTCTTCACAAAATTTATTAATATGGATTTTTGTGTGAACAATTCCTTCAAAAGTCTTTAAAAAAAAAAGAAAAAGCAAATATTAGCCCTCATTCTTTAATAAACGTTAGTGATGCTTCACAACGAAGACTGGCAATAACCTATGTGGGTTCAGAAAAGGGAAAGGGACTTGAGGGTTCTGAGAGTTTCTATTTGATGTTCAGGTAGAAGACACTGAGTGGGAATCACACAGCCCTTGAATAGTCCCTGCTGTTTTTCTGTGCGATATTATCTGTTATGCCTAATAATGTGTCTTAATTCTTTGTGGAATGAAGCAAAGTATAAATATAAATAAATAACATCTCCCCATGCATTTGATGGAGGTAGGGGAACTAAAGTAGGTTTGTCTTAAAAGCTACATGTATTTGATTTAACATTCGTTCGATACTAGCTCACAATCATACTAAGCATTACACCATTGCATTGATTATTTGAATTACATCCAGTTTTTCTACTGGCTTTCAAGATCTCCTTGAGCAGTCTATTTTTGTCTCAGAGTTTATTTCAACGGTTTTACTCAAGGAAATGTTTGAAGCAGCACTTCTTGTCTACAACAGGGCTTCTCAAACTTTAATATGCATTCAAGTTGCCTGGAGATCTTGTTAAAAATGCAGATTCTGATGTAGTTGGCCTGGCATAGGGACTGAGATTCTGCATTTTTAGCAGTTTCCTAAGTGATGGTGGTGCTGCTGGTCATTGAGCTACACAAGGCATATATTAAGGGTACAGACGTACTATGGTGGATTACTCAAATACATAGCACATGAAAACCTGGCCATAAAATAGGCAATGACTTGCGTAATACTTAGCATTTGCCCTCCAATCTCTAGCCTAAACTCATTTCTGTGTGTGGGGAAATAGTGTGATTACTTAGCTTATCTTTTGCTGAATGAAATCAAGACAGCCATATGTGTTGACACAAGCAGCAGTTCTGGAATGTTTTCTCATTCTAAATTCACATTTAAATTATTTTAACTTTTGAAAGAGCAGGATTCCCCATTTCTCTCTGCAATTGTCTCCTTTCCTTGCCCAACCCTGTTACCAACCCACCATTCTGAATATATTTCAACCAA
This sequence comes from Orycteropus afer afer, assembly GCF_000298275.1. Lineage (NCBI taxonomy): Eukaryota > Metazoa > Chordata > Mammalia > Tubulidentata > Orycteropodidae > Orycteropus > Orycteropus afer. The sequence goes on from NW_006922207.1 coordinate 131,774, forward strand.
GGCTAAATAACATATGTGGCAGCTACATTCATGGGAAGGCATAGAAAACCAAAAAAGAAAAAGGAAACCATTGCCATCAAGTCAATTCTGACTCATAGCGACTGCATAGGACAGAGTAGAACTTCCCCATAGGATCTCCAAAGCTGCAGACTGCCTATCCTTCTTCCCTGGAATGGCTGGTGGGTTTGAACTGCTGACTTTTTGGTTAGCAGCTGAATGCTTTAACAACTGTACCATGAGATCTCCAGTAAGGTGTATACTGCTAGGTTCTTTGTTTTTGTTTTTTCAAGTTGTTTGGTCCACCTTGTCCCTTTATAACCAGTCCTCATTGAGTTGATTTTGACTCATGACAACTCTACTGTGTCAGACTAGAACTATGCTCCTTAGGGTTTTCAATGGCTGGTTTTTCAGAAATAGGTCACCAGACTTTTCTTCTAAAACATCTCTAAGAAAACTCAAACCATCACTCTTTCAGTCAGCAGTTGAGCATGTTAACCATTTGCACCACTCAAGAACTCTTACTTTAGAGAAAATTTCTATGTTGTTGTGTGTCATGGAGTCAATTTCAACTCATAGCAACCTCATGTACCAGAGTAAAACTGATCCATAGGGCTTCCTGGGCTATAATCTTTACAGGAGCACATGGTTCTGTCTTTTCTCCTGCAGAGCAGCTTCTGGGTTCAATCTTCCAACCTTTTGATTAGCCATTGAACAATCCCTGTATAGAATACCTCATTCTGTTGCTCAGCCCATGTAGCCAAATGAGTAGAAGGGCATTTCTAAAGAGCAGTAGCCCCTGAGATTTGGTTTAAGTCCTTAAATGAAAATGTCTATCAGTGTTAAGATCACAGCACTTGGATCAATTGTGTTTCTTTAGTCATTAGTCTACTGTCTCAGAGGGCTTGTTCCTTATTGCTTGCTACAAAACTGTTGTGTGTGTATTAACAGAAAGATCCATCAGTCAAATAATAGGAAACTAGATTCTCGTTCCAACTCTCCCTTTTCATTACCTGGAGAGCTTGCACAAGTCATATGTTTCCCTGGGCTTCACTGCTGTTAATTATAAAATAAGTTTCCTTCCAGCTCAGACATCCCTTGACCTGAAATGCCTCCAGACCAGAAGTTGCTCACAAATAATTCATGCAGCATAAACATCAGTGGGACCAAACCCACTTCACCAAGTGGATCTTAGTCTAAGTCTTTGCAGGGCAGAAAGGGCCTCCACAGCATTTCAACCTTGCTCCCTTGGTTAGCACCGGTTGAAAAGGAAGTTCTGGGAGGCAAAGGGACTTCCCCTCAGGTCACATGGCTTGTCAAGGACAGAATAGGGACTAGAATGCTGGTCTCCTCAATTTCATACCGTGGCTTTGAGTGACAACCCATGAACTCAAGAAACCAGGTTTGGAGGGGGCATGTCAGGGTTAAAAGTTGCCCCTTGTTACATAGAGCTTCTTAACCAGAGAAAAGTGCCTGCACTGATGTTTTTTTGCAAGGCCACAAAAATGGCATACACTTAATCTCCACATTTCTTTCAAGTATTGGTACATAGTAGGAGCTTTACAAGTATCTGTTGAATGAGTGGATCTTGTTCATGTCCTCTTATTTCAGAGACTTATTCATATAATCTGAGTCTCTCGATGTGTAACAGGAGCTCTGGTGCTGTGGCTAAGGAATTTGACTGCTAAACAGAAGGCTGGCGGTTCAAACCCACCAGCCACTCCTCAGAAGGTTGAGGAATCTACTTCGGTAGAGATACCACTCAGAAACCCAAGGAGGGGTCGTTATGAGTCATGATCGACTCCATGGCAATGAGTTTTGAGAATCTCGACTTTGGTGCCCTGCCAAATACCTTCAGCACTTATCTCCATACCCAAAGCTGCTTACAACTGAGACCTTCCTCCTGAGGCTGACTTCTCTGCCCACAACAACATGATCAGCTTGAGTATACCGAGAAGCACTGGGAAGTTAGTGTCTGTAGGAGTAGCCCTCAATCAAACATGGATGAGGAGTTAGTGGATAAATAAATACTCCAGTTTTCTCACCGGTTAGGTGGGATAACCCACAGGCATGTTCTTAAATGCTCTAGAATTCCCCAGCAAGATTGGGTTCCAGTTGCCTACAGTGGTAACTGACTTGATAACATACACTTCATTTCTTCTATCCTGCCTCATCTCACTTTCGCACTTCCCTAGTGTCTCCTAAAATCACTTCCCAGATAAACTCCTTCCACCAAAATCCTCAGCAAGTAAACAAATAAACAGTCATGCATTCATACAGTAGAGTACTATTCAACAATTATACGTGAGTAGTCGAGCCTTGAAAAGTCATGGGGGTGGCCAGGGACCTTAAACATATACTGCTAAGACTGGTTAATTGCTCCACTAATGGCCAAAAAATTGGTAGTTCAAAATCACCCAGAGGCATACACCTCAAAAGCCAGGCCTGATGATCTACTTCTGAAAGGCCACAACCTTAAAAACTCAAAGGAGCAGTTCTGCCTTACAATATGGGGTTGCAATGAGGCACAATCAACTTGATGGCAACTAACCACAGGTGAAAGAAATCAGTATGAAAAGGTTACGTAGTACTGTATGATGTCAAGTATATGGCATTCTAGAAAAAGCAAACCTATAGAGACAGAAAAAGATCATCCGTTGTCAGAGGCTGCACGGGGAAGGGAAAGGAGGAAGAGAAGTGAAACACAGTGGATTTTTAGGATGGGGAAACTATTCTTTATGGTAGCATACTATAATGGTGGATACATGACATTGTGCATTTGTCAAAACAAGTAGAACCATACAGTACAAAAAGTGAACCCTAATGTAGACTATGTTGTTGTTATGTGCCGTTGAGTTGGCCCCGACTCATAGCAACCCCTCCTTGGGTTGCCGAGGCAGTATCACTACAGAAGTAGATTGCCCAATCTTCCTTCTGAGGAGTAGCTGGTGGGTTTGAACTGCCAACCTTCTGGTTAGCAGTCAAGTGCCTTAGGCACTATGCTACCAGAGCTCCTAATGTAGACTATACATTTTAGTTAATAAGAATGTATCAATAACTGTTTATAAATTTAACAAATATACTACCCTAATGCAAGATGTTAATGATAGGAGAAACTGTGTGGCAGTGGGGTAGGGGTGGAGAATAGGGTATGCTTCCTGAATAATTATTCTCTAAACCTAAAAGCTTCTCTAAAAATTAAATTCTATTAATAATAATTTTTTTAAAAATGGCTGAAAAATACAACCTGTAAAAGAAAAATGAGCCGAACCTGCCTATCCCAGTTATGGACATGGTGAAATAAAACTGCTCTGTGGCCATGTCAGTTCCATATCTGTTCTGTCTTCAACACCCTGTCTCAGCCGCTGCAGCCTCACCCAGGAGGCCAGGCTGCTGCCGGGCTTGAAGGACCGCACAGGCCATTTCTTTGATGCCTTCCTGTTCAGTGTCACTGCGACCACCTGATCAGGGGGCCCGAGGTCAAGACACTATCAGGAGTAAGGTTTCTTAAGTGCCATGTGTGAGACACCATCTGACACTGTTTATAGATCGATTTAGCCCCTTATTGACCATGAGACAGAAGTTAAAAGCTTTGCTTTTGGAATTCAAATGTGTTAACTTCTGAAGTGATGTTTGAATTAGGGTTAAGAAGGGCTCAAAGTTTTGATCTACTGATCGGGGAGAAAAAAAAGGGAGGAAGGAGGTGGAGGAGAATGGACTATGAAAAAAAAATCAGAATGGGAATCAAATTATTTTGACTGAAACCAAGATATTGTACAGTAATAAATTTCTCAACTTTGGGCTTGACATGAGATAGCTAAAGAAGTATCTAAATTCTGCAGCTGCCAAAATGTGAATGACATATTAAAATGAATTGTGGGTTCTTAAAGTCATTCGCTGAAAAAAGTGACTTCTCTCTTGAACAGATCAAGGCCAGAAAGTGGAACATCCATTGGATTCGGGCCCAAAACAATCAGATTTTTGCCAACCATAAATTAAACAGTGTTCTATCCCTAAAACATGCCTATGAATTACGAAATCATTGCACAGTAAAAAGACACAAACAACTCCACAATTCCTGTTGTTGGAATTAGGCACTGCATTCCCTTAAATGTCTTTGGATTAATAACACAAAAGACCAAGCAAATAAGTTCTCCACACTTTAGTAAACTGTGTAATAAAATGCATGTAATCAGTGTGTTACATAAGAGGAGTTGACAATTTTTAAATGATGCATTTCTTATCTACTTATGTGGCATAATAGGAAGCAGTGGCAATTAAGATAATTAGATGTGAATAGGAAACAGCTCTTCGATTAGACTCAAAGAATGGAAGTGCTAGAGATTCAACAAGTGGAAATTGGCTTATTTGGCATGTTACAAGCTGGCACCATCACATTTATGTACTAGAACAATGATAATTACCTGTGTGATGGCCCTAAGACATGATAAGGTGCAGGAGTCTCTTTCATGCTATTCTGGAAAGAGCAAATCATGTTCAATAAGATTTAGAGAGTTTAATAAATTTTATTATGTTCAAAGCCTGGGTGGCACAAGTGGTTTGAGATTGGCAGCTAACCTAAAGTTTGGTGGTTCAAATGCAGCCGGCAGTTCCGTAGAAGAAAGTCCAAGTGAACTGTTTCCATAAAGATGATAGCCAAAGGCTCACTTCGGCAACATATATACTAAAATTGGAATGATACAGAGAAGATTAGCATGGCCCCTGCACAAGGACGACATGCAAATTCACAAAGCATTTCATATTTTTTTATGAAGACTGTTAAATTTTATTGTAAATAAAAAAAGTTTGAATAAATAATGTAAAATAATAATGATAATAAAGATGACAGCCAGGAACACCATACGGAGCAGTGTAACTCTAACAAATGGGGTCACCATAAGTTGGAATAGAGTTGATGGCAATGGGTTTGATTTTTCTTTTTTAATTGTCCTCTAATTCTTTTAAAATTAATTAAGAGAATAAACATGGGTTTATTAAGCAAAATATTTGATCAACCAGAGACTCACCAGAGAAGAATTTATTATGTAGATTACCAGCTCAGTTACAAATACAACAGAATCCCAAGAAAAGTAATAAAATTATATCAGTAAGTAAAATATCTAGAAGGCAAAGGTATTGTGTTAACATAAACTAAAGTATATTTATTGGCAACTCAAAAGTTGTTTTAAAGCCATTTTGGACCCTGTTCATAATATTAAGAAGTAATAAAGACCTAAATCTTTTAGCTGCCTCTGAATTAACTATAATATGGGCATATATTTATTTTGCAGGATCTTTGCTAAGGGTAGCTTTGTGCAGTCTTTGTTGTTGTTGTTCTGTTGCTAGTTGCCATCGAGTCGTTTCCAATTCATAGTGACCTTATGCACAGCAAAACAAAACACTGCCCAGTCCTGCACCAGCTCCACGATCCTTGCTATACTTGAGCCCATCGCCATGGCCACTGTGTCAATCTATCTCATTGAGGGCCTTCCCCTCCTTTGTTGACTGTCCACCTTACCAAGTATGACATCCTTCTCCAGGGAATGGTCCCTTCTGACAACACGATCAAAGTAGGTGAGACGAAGTCTGGCCATTCTTGACTCCAGGGAGCATTCCAGCTACAGTTTTGTGCCTCTTAAATCATGTCATGTGAACCTTTGGTTTCAAGTTCTAGAACTGAAAATTGAAAGTTTCATCCTTCATGTATTTGTTGCACATCAACATTGGTGCCCTGCTTTCTCTGTCTCACTCACCCTACTGTCTCACTGTCCTCTCTGAGGTTAGCCCTCAATTAAACTAACCGCCTCAGGGAATCCAAACCAAGATAAAAGAGAGCAATAGCCTAACAATAGTTATTACTGGACAGGTTTCCATTCATCACCCTAATGTCTCCTTCTACAAAAGAATTTTCTTCTCTAGTAAGCCCTTGGTGATATACTCGTAGTCCAAGGTCAGCTTTCTCTACAGAGAAAGTCAATGGAGGCTTAGCTCTCCCCTAAAATTTCTTTAACTTTCCTTATTGGCCTTTTTTTTTTTTTTTCTTCCCATTAATCATCTCTTATTCTCTTCTTCCAGTTCCTTTCATCCCAGTGCATCTAGGGATTTTAATGTAAAGTGAAGCCATGACTGTTATATGGAAAATGGAGGTCTTGGGATAGTTTATGCTGAAATGTTTTTCCCAAAACTGATGTCATTACCAATGACCAAAACCAAACCAAACTCACTGTTATCGAGTTGAATCTGACTCACAGCGACCCCTCCTTGGGTTTCCGAGGTGGTATCTCTACAGAAGTAGATTGCCCAATCTTCCTTTCGAGGAGTCGCTTCTGGTGAGTAGTCAAATGCTTTAGGCACTACACCACCAGAGCTCTTTTACCAATGACATCAAGTAGTAAAATCAACAGAAAACAACAAGGTGCTTCCTTCTTATATTGGACAAACACCTTTCCTTCCTTAACTCATCTTCACAAGGCTCCTTTTTCTTGTTTTTCAATATTTAGGTTGACATGAATGCCTTATTTAGATTCAGCTTTCCAGAATTATCAATAATAATAGCAGCTAACATTTAGCATAATGTTTTATGCCAATTAACCCACTTAACTTACACAACAGTCCTATTGTAATTATCTCCATTTACTAGATGATGAAGTAGCTCACTCAAGGACACCCATCTCTGAAGTGGCAGAATGGGATGTAAGCTGAGACAATTCAGCTGAGAACTGACACTTCATTGCCATGTAAAATGGCCTTCCATCAGGTACTGCTTAAAGTTAGAAGAAAAGAAACACAACAGAAAACCCCAATCCTTGACTTACCTTAGAAGGTAAAAGAAGCAGACAACTGCATTAAAATAAAACAGCTCAAACCAGCATGGAGAGGAGAAAAGGTCGTTTGGATTGAGCTACCATCTATAAGTTACCAGGATGCTGAAGACTGCACAACTAGTTCTCTGTTTTAAGTACATTTAGGAAACCTGGTAAATGTTTGCAATGACACTGTCACTTGGATTATATTGGTGTCTTTTAAAACAAACCATTTGCCATCAAGTTGATTCTGATTCATGACTGTCCTGTGTGTCAGAATAAGACTGCACACTATAGGGCCTTCAATGGCTGATTTTTTTCAGAAGCAGATCACTAGATCACCAGGCCTTTCTTCTGCAGTGCCTCTAGGTGGACTCAAACCTCCAACCTTTCAGTTAGCAGCCAAGAACATTAATCATTTGCACAATCTAGGGACTCTATGGGCTCTTTGTTGTTGTTAGACGCTGTCAAGTTGGTTCCAATTCATAGCGACCCTGTGTACAACACAATGAAATACTGCCTAGTCCTACGCCATCCTCATAATCTTTGCCAATCTTATGCCCATGTAGCAGCCACTGTGTCAATCCACCTCATGAGGTCTTCTCTTTTTTTGCTGACCCTCTACTTTACCAAGGATGATATACTTCTCCAGGGACTAGTCCTTTCTGACAACATGACCAAAGTACGTGAGACAAAGTCTGGTCATTCTTGCTTCTAAAGAGCATTCTGGCTTTACTTCTTTCAAGAAAGATTTGTTCGTTCTTCTAGTCTCTTTATTTAGATGTTATTAACAGTAGGAGTAACAATTCCCAGCTCAGACTCCTCTAATGACATCTAAAATAGTGTGCTGACTTAAGCTTCCAACATGGTCACATAGCAATTTTCAGCTGTGGGGTGTTTTGGAGAGATGCAGATAAAGGGGTGGTTCCATCCAATCACATCTCAAAATTCAGTGCCTAAGTATCTGATCAAGAAAAAATGGTAAATCATGTTTTCACAACAAAATTATTTTATTTCTAATCACTTCTACAGCAGCCATAACCTATTTAAACTCATACCAGAAAACTTGCATTTATTAAATTAAAATGTAAGAAAAAAATTTCCATAGGGTTAGTATCAAATGTAGCTTTGGAAAATTTTCAGTCTTTACTTGTTTGGGGGTTAGCTACTAAGGGTACTAATTTATTTTAGTTTGCTTAACTAACAACTTCCAAGGAAGCTGGTATTAATCTTAATTCCTTGCCTTCCCTAGAAGAGATACAAGAATGTGACAAGGTCCAGGCTATATTTAGTTGAGGGTTTTTTTGAATATCATCTGCTTATGCTTGGGTTTAACTATATAAACACAAAAACATAGGACCCAGTAGATAAACATTCATCTATGGTAATGAACGAACAAGTAGAAAGAGATTGAAGAAAGACAAAATGTTTTACTCATTAAGGAAGAACAAAGACTGTCCACATTGTGACTCAACAACTATCCCTGGGAGCAGGGTAACAATGTTGAAGGAATGGGAGGAAAGGATTCAAAATGCAAATTTATGCTCAGCAAAGGTTGCCAGCCCTCTCATAGTGTGTGCCAGAAATTGACAAAGAACCTCGGTCATTAAATATTTTTGTTTGTTCCTTCTATATGATTCTTTTTATGTATGCCCAATGCCTAGTTTGATATAAACAAAAAGCTATAAGTGCTTCAGTTTAACAAGAAAAAAATACAAGTCCCCAAACTCAAGCTCTCCCATTCAAAACATACCTTTCCCCATTTCCCTACAAACACAAACAGGTTCACACTAAGGAAAATGAGACTTCCCAATTCACTGCTTATGCATGACATGTTTTTCAATATGCTAGTTGTTTTTCAATTCTCCATATACTAACAAAAAGGAACCCTAGTGGAGCAGTAGTTAAGCACTCAGCTACTAAGAAAAAGGTCAGTGGTTCAAGCCCACCAGCTGCTCTGTGGGAGAAAGATGTAGTAGTCTGCTTCCATAAAGATTTACTATCTTGGAAACCCAATGAGGCAGCTCTACTCTGCCCTATAGTTTCATTATGAGTCAAAATCAACTCAACAGCAATTGTTTCTATAAAAATAAGCCACAGAATATTTTACAAACTCTCAGCAAGCCATTTTGCTGATGGGAAAGTTGAATTGCTGTTCCTTGTCTACTTCCAAGGTTATAAACACAACTGGCTGAGAACACATGCAAATTTTAAATCAACACCCATCTTTGAAGATTCACAGGGTCTCTTGTCAACAATCCAACTTACAGGGTATAGAATTCCCAGTTACCTTTCTTTACATCTAGCAATCAGCCCAAAAGACAATCCATCAGGACTCTTACCACTGCATAGTGAGGGAACAACAAGTGCAGATAGCTCTTAACCTTGCTCTCAGATGCCATTGAGAATACTCCTGTTTCACCCTCCAAAATATCTCTGGGGTGATGAGGGTTCTACTGAAAAATAATTTTTTTTTTCTCACTTTGCCTTTGAACTCTAATACAAAATAGTTTTCCCTGATGGTATGACAATTGCCAGACAATAATGATAAGCCATATTGAATGTAATAATATCTTGTATCTATAGAACATCTCTGCCTACCAAAATCTCAAAGCATTTTCATGAAACATTAGTTTCATTTATCATGTCTATCCTCAGGGAGAGAAACTGAGGCAGATATATAATCCTCATGTAAAGGCCAGGGAAATGGAGACACTGAAAGGTTACGTTGCACAATCCAATTGCTGATGGGCCCAGGATTTGCTGCATTCATTTATAGAGCTGCCTTCTCTTGTCCTACAAAAATTTGAAAACACATAAATAAATCAAACTGTCTGACACTGCTCTGAGTGGAAGGATAATAATGGTTACTTAAGGCATTGGCAAGAAGCCTTGTTAGTACAGTGGTAATCAAAAGGTGGGTGGTTCAAACCCATCAGCTGTTCCACAGGAGAAAAACTGCTTCCGTAAAGATTTACAGGCTTGGGAACCCTATGGGACAGTTCTATGGGGAAGGCAGTGGGAGAATTCTCGCTTTTCATTCATGAGACCGTGGTTTGGTTCCTGGCCAACACACCTCAGGCTCTGCCACCACCCATTTTTCAGTGGAAGCTTGTGTGCTGCGAAGGCTGAACAGGTTTCAGCAGAGCTTCCAGACTAAGATGGACTAGGAAGAAAGGCCTAGCCATCTACTTCCAAAAATCACCAGTAAAAACCCTATGAATTACAATGGTCCAACTCACAACTGATCACTGGGCAGCCTTCCTTTCTATTGTGCATGGGGTCAACACGAGTCAGTGCCTAGCTGGACAGAAGTTAACACCAATAACAAAACAGAAAAAAATATTCTCCCTCTTAGCATCTCATGAAAATGCATAATGTTAAAGGACTTTAACAAATATCCAGCCTCCTATTTCTAGATAAGTAACAATTAGAAGTTGGAGGTTACACCCCAAAAGACATGTAAGAGAAGGTTGAGAGATGGTGGGGTGGAGCAGGGGGGAGCAGATACATGAGTTTCAAGAGTGTCACTTTCAGCCTAATAAAGGACACTAAAACATTTTATCAACTAAAATTCAAACATTATATCAGACACTCTATGCACAATTTCTCATGTGGTCCTATATCAGATCTACAAGCAACCTTGAATGCATATAGTAGGTTGAATCATAAGAAATTTCTAATATTCAAATAGGAGCTCTGGTGATGTAGTGCCTACAAAAATAGATATTTCATATGATTCAAACTATTACTTTGGGGTCCCTGAGATGTACTTGGGGGAAAATAATCTCAAAAGTATTACTACTGAGAGTAAATTCAGAAGCTGCCTTTGAAAGTAAAACAGAGGGCCTTAGATGAAAGAAGCAGGCTAGTAAAAGAATTGTTATTCAAAAAATGTACCAGGTCATAATAAGCTTAGTGAGAAAAGGGTGTGTTCCCACCACTGGAGCAGAAACTTCCTTTCCCAAGCCCTTCTAGGATTTTGCTCTTCCCATTCATCCTTTCCAATCAAATTCATCCTTTAGGTAAACACAGAAGGGATTAGAGACCTTTAATTGGCTTTGAGGAAGAAATGGTAATCTGAGATGCCAGGGCAGGAACTATCTTGTGTCTTGTGGGAGAGGAGCAGGGAGAGAAAGGGGAAAGAAAATATCTGCAGCTTGATGGGCTGTTCCCAGCCAAAAAGGAGCATATTCATGAACAGGAAAGATTGCTAAACCATTCATTCAAATTTAGCCATGAACTATAAACATGCCATTTTAAATTTCAGTTCTTCCCATGTGAAGTAGAGAAATTCAATGGCATCACTGTGTCTAGGTCAGTAGTTTTCACACTATAAAATGCATCAGTGAAATCGGGGACCTGTAGAGGGGGAATTATGAAGACACAGGTTACTGAGTCCCACTCTCAGAGATTTTGAATTAGTAGATCTGGGGTGGGTCCTGAGAATTTGTATTCCTAAAAAGCCCCCAAATGATGCTGATGCTGGTGGTCTAAGGAGCACACTTTAAGAATCACTGGCCTAGCTTCCAGCTCAGTGCAGTTGCATTGCATCTCCCTGCCCTACAATGCAATTACTGGGCCATGTCTGCACTCTGGAAACCACACATGATCCAAGGATGCAGCAAAGAGATGCTGCTGCCCAAGAGAATGTGACAATGGGTGCTACAACTGTTATATTGGCACATACATACAAACTAGGTCTTTGGTATTAGTATTAATAAAAACTTACTAACCTTACTGCTCTTACTGCAGGAGCTCTGGTAGCATAGTGCCTAAGGTACTTGACTGCTAACCAGAATGCTGGTAGTTCAAACCCACCAGCCACTCCTTGGAAGTAAGGTTGGTCAATCCTACTTCTGTAGTGATAGTGCCTCGAAAACCCAAGGAGGGGTCGCTATGAGTTGGGGCCGACTCGACGGCATATAACAACAACAACCTTACTGCTATCGAGTAGATTGCAAACATACAGGAAAGAGTAGAATTGCCCTATAATATTTCTAAGACTGTAAATATTTATGGAAGAAGACTGCTTCATCTTTCTCCTGCAGAGCAGCTAGTGTTCTCATACCATCAATCTTTTGGTTAGCAGCCAAAGCTTTAACCACTACATCACCGGGGCTCATTAGTGTTAATAATAGTAGTAAACAATTATTGACTAGTTAGTTGGTGCCAGGCAGTATACCAAGTCTCTACCCATAAATCTCAGATAAGTGAACATGTATAGCTCATTTTACTGTGTTTCACTTTATTGCACTTCACAGATACTGTCTTTTTTACAAATTGAAGACTTATGGTAGCCCTGTGTCAAGTAAGTATACTTGCCCGTTTTTCCAGCAGCACATGCTTACTTCATGTCTCTGTGTGACATATCTCTAATTCTCACAATACTCCAAATTTTTCATAGTGCTTTTGCACACACTTAAACTACAAAAAAAAAAAAAAAAAACTCACAATATAGCGTAATCATAACTTTTATATGCACTGGAAACAAAAAAATTCATGTGACTCACTTTATTACTATATTCACTTTATTGTGGTGGTCTGTAACTGATCCCACAATATCTCCAAGGTATGCTTGTAGTGTTATTACCCTGTTTTATAGAATGAGACTCCAAGTCTCATTACTTTAAATTCATAATCACTCCACCAGAAAACAGAGGAGTTGAAACTAGAACCCATGAGTATCTGACTTCCAACTACTGTATACTGTACTTTCTAAACCCCAGAAACACTAGATCAGGAAGAGAGGTCCACCCCTGAATGGTTTGATAAAGAAGTAATGTAAGTAAGTGGGAGGCATAGCTGATTTTTTGCTATACTTGCTTATGTGTTCTCTGGCTAAAGCAAACATATTCTTCCAGCCTCATTCCCTCCTCAAGTTTACCTGCAAACGTGGGAAAATGCTTAATGTGTTAAAAAGCAGGAGGTTGGACAAGGGGGTGCCTGACACCAGAGGTGGTTTCTTGAATTTGTTTATCTTCCCTTGTTGAAATAAACACTTAATTCCTTGTGGGAACATCACTTGCTGTTTTGGGACTCTGGCACAGGAAATGTTATTATGGTTTGGGGCTCCAAAGTAAGTTGATTGCAAGGGGTGAGGCACCTTGAACAGCAAAGCTTCTCAGTTTTATAACACCCAATTCTTGCATTGTCTATCTCATCTCTTTGATGTTGGGGGCAGAAGGTGGGAGAACGGAGCTGCAGAGATACTGGGCTCTTATCTGAGTAGAGGATTGCTTTCATTGTTATAGCTCAGCTTTGATATGCTACTTACCTAGTTTCATTACTTGCTCCTTCACCCTGAAGTTCTTACTTTATAGCTTAATCCAGGCTCTAGCTTCCAAGACATCACTTGCCTAAAAGACTAAAAGCTTCTAGGGTGAGAGCTGACGTAGCCTTGTCTCTTGGGGAGATGCTTAGCATTTCTAGGAATTGTGCATGTAACATACACATTTCACAGGTAAACTCATGAACCGCATCATTGGCCTGTGACAGGTCTTCAGGAAGGCTTACCACACAATGGCTAGTCCCCTTGAGGTCACTTCCAGAATGTTCTATTCTACTTTCTCCTTGATCCATTCCTTTTTCTAAAATGGAGTACACAGATGTGCAGCCATATATCTGCCTCAGTGACACACATATTCTTTTCCCTAATGAGTGAGTCAGTTGATGCTTTAGACCAAAAGCAATTGCCTTTACTCTGAGCCTTTCAAACCTATTCAAATATTCCCACAATAAAATTTCATATACCCTTTGACCAACAGCATTTCTAGATATATATTCTACAGATAGACTTTCTCCTACTGCTTGAACAATTTCTCTTAGAAAGATCAGCACAAGGCCAGTCCCCATGAGGCAGAGGTTAAAGATGTCCCAAATGTCCAAACTACTGTGCCACTCCATCATTTCAGATATTAACTCCTCCTCCTCCTCCTCTTAGTAATCTCCCCCATCTAAGAGTTCTGTATTTCTCTGTAATGTCCCTCAGAACTCACAGACACCCAAGAAATTGTCTCATGCAGTGGTGGTGAAGGCTGGCAGGCTGGCAAGTCCCAGGTCTGTAAGTAGGTCTGGAGGATGCTCCCAATTCTCAGGGTTTGACAACCTCAATCAGAAGATCAGATAACAGCCACTGTCCCAAATCCAAGGGTGAGATGACAATGAGCCAAAACACAAAACTGGAGCAAGAGGAGGATAAACCTTCCCAGAAGAGTCATAGGTATACCCTCAAAGAAGCTAAGGGTGGTGATTTGAGTTACACCCTCCAAAAAGGTAGGACTCAAGCCATATCCCACCTCTGCTGCTCCAATAGAAATAACCCAAGTGGATGGCTTTAAAAATCAGCAGTTACTCAGTTGCTCACAGCAAATCTCACCACAGAGCCAACTGCCAGTCATTATAGGGAATGACTACTACCATCTGCCCAGCCAAGGTTGCCCAACCCAGTTAAGATTGGCCCAGCCCAATCTTAACTTCCATACCACTCCAAACAGGCACGGATAATAGGATTTACAATGCATCACAAAATGGAGGACAATGGCTAGAAGGGCCACATCAAGCAATTCACTGCACCTGTACAAAATGAGTGTTATAAAGCTGCCTGATGTTGTTGTTGTTGTTGTTGTTGTTGTTGTTGTTGTCACATGCTGTCAAGTAGGACCCAACTCATCTGACACCAACTTGGGTTTCCAAGGTGGTATCACTACCAAAGTACATTGCCCAACCTTCCTTCCAAGGAGTGGCTGGTGAGTTTGAACCACCAACCTTCTGGTTAGCAGTCAAGTGCCTTAGGCACTACACTACCAGAGCTCCTTATAAAGCTGTCTATAATAGCAAATTATAGGAAAAAATGTAATCCATCAATAAGGAACTGTCTAAATAAATTGTAGGTCTTCCATACAATGGAATAGTGTGCAATCATTAAGAAAAATGGGGCAATCTACATGTATTTATATAGAAAAAATTATCAAAATGTATTATACAAGAAAAAGTATAAAATACAGAATGTCATTGCTGTGAGTTGCCATTGAGTCACCTCCAACTCATAGCAACCCTATGTACAACAAAACAAATACTGCCCAGTCCTGCAGCATCCTCACAATCCTTGCTACGCTTGTTATCCACCTCATTGAAGGTCTTCTCCTTTTTCACTGACCCTTTAAATACCTCTGGAAAGAATCACAAGAAATAGTAAGTTTGCCAGTTGCTATAGGATGGACACTAGGTGATATGACCTAAGGAGTATAGCTGGGACTCATCCTTCCTGAGAGGCTTGGAAATTGATTATGCATATTATTCCATATAACTTGAAGAGAATTGGCAAAAGTACATCCAAAAAGGAAAGGTACTGATATGGAATAAATCTCATGTTTATCCTTGCCTCCTCCTGATCACAAATAGAAGCTCCACCCACAAGGGCTTATGCATGTCAGACATTACTAACATGCAGGCCACACCAGTTTGTATCAAGGCCTCTACTCAATATGCTACAGCAGAATTTTCCTGTGGAAACTATTGATCTTTTAAAAGGAAAAGAGGAGATAAAGACACAGCGAGGCAAAAATGCAAAGACCAAGAGAATTTTGAAATGTGGCCACAAAAGGAAATAGTTAGAATGGGATGAAGATTCCAGAACCACATTTCCTAAAACACAGAGTCCCTGGAGACCTTGAACTTCTGTGAACCAAATATTCAGAAAAGATCAAGCACATGATATTTTCTCTAAATAAAGTATTATCTCCCAAAATGTGCTTCTTAAATTGCAGTACACTCTCCGGGTCTCTCTACATGTATGTGTTCAATTCTAGCCCCCATGTGCATCACTTCATTTTTCCACTGTTCATCTGCCAGGTGCATAGATAGAGTCCCATGTGCTGATACATTCTTCTGAATATGGATGGCACCAAGATCACCATTCTACAACAAAAGAAGAAATCGAGCAGGTCATAAAAAACTTTCCACAAAAAAAAAAAAAAAAAAAATCCTGGCCCAGATGGCTTCACTGGAGAATTTTACCAAACATTCAGGGAAGAGTTGACACCTATACCACTCAAACTATTCCAGAACATAGAAAAAGATGGAATACTCCCAAATTCATTTTATGAAGCAAGCATAACACTGATATCATAACCAGGGAACGATACCTCTAAAAAGGACAACTATAGACCAATATCCCTCATGAATATAGACATAAAAATCAACAAAATCCTAGCCGGCATCCAACAACAGATCAAAAAAATAATACATCATGACCAAGTAGGATTCATATCAGGTATGCAAGGATGGGCTCAACATCAGAAAAACAATCAATGTAATCTACCACATAAACAAAACAAAAGAATTTCAATGGACAACCCAAAACTATAACATTCATCATAGATAAAATAGGGGCAAATATAGGAGCTCTGGGAGCGTAGTGCCTAAGGCACCTGATGGCTAACCAGAAGGCTGGCGGTTCAAACCCACCATCCACTCCTCAGAAGGAAGGTTGGGCAATCTACTTCCATAGTGATACTGCCTCGAAAACCCAAAGAGGGGTCGCTATGAGTCAGGTCTGACTCGAGGGCACATATCAACAACAATAGGGGCTCTAATTTACGGCTTAAGTGGATTATCAAGCATAACCCAGAATGTACAGGTAGTGGAGAAGAAGCTAGACAACTGGGACCTTTTAAAAATTCAATTCTTATGCACACCGAAAGACTTCTCCAAATGGGTAAAAAGAGAACCTATGGATTGGGGAAAAAAAATATTTGGTTATGACGTATCTAACAAAGGACTTATATCCAAAGTTTATAGAAAACTTCAACACCTCAATACGAGAATGACAAACAATCCAATTCAAAAATGGACAAGGGATTTGAACAGACACTTCTCTAAAGATGATATACTGGCGGCCAACAAACACATGAGGAAATACTCATGATCGTTAGCCATTACAAAACCCACTTCCATCGAATAGGATCCGACTTATAAGGACCCCTCCTTGGGTTTCCGAGGCAGTATCTCTACAGAAGTAGATTCCCCAACCTTCCTTTTAAGGAGTGGCTGCTGGGTTTGAACCACCAACATTCTGGTTAGCAGTCAAATGCCTTCAAAACAACAATGAGATATAATCTCACCCCAGCAATAATAGCAAAGTTCAACAAGACAGAAAATAACAAATGTTGGCGAGGGTGTAGAGAGATTGGGACTATCATACACTGCTGGCAGGACTGCAAAATGGTACAACCATTGTGCAAAATGGTATGGCATTTCCTTAAAAAATTGAAAAGAGAAATATCATTTGATCTAGTAATTCCATTACTTGGAATATACCCTAAAGAGGTGAGAGACAGGACACGAACAGACATATTCACACCCATGTTCATTGCAGCACAATTCACTATACCAAAGAGATGGAAACGACCTAAATGCCCATTAACCAATGAAGGGATAACTAAACTGTGGTACAGTCACACAATGGAATACCATGCTACATTAAAGAACAATGACGAATACATGAATCATCTCACAAAATGGATTAATTTGGAGGCCATTATGCTGAGTGAAATAAGTCAGTCACAGAAGGACAAATATTGTATGAGCCCATTATGTAAAAAGTTAAGGAAAGGTTTACTTAGGGAAGGAAACTCACTTTGTAAGTTACTGGGGATGGGAAGGAAGGGTAAGGAAAATTTTGGATTAGTTGGGGGTCACATGTTGACTTAGGTGAGGAGAGGGGTGGTATGGAAAGAGTCTATAACCAGCATGATGACACTGGGGAAAGGAAAGACACTGAAACATGTACTTAAGATATAGACAACAAAGGCAAAAAACAGTATATGCAAAATACTGCATTACCACTAACACCAAACACCAAGCTCCAGATAAATGCATAGACAGGTGAGAAGATCAAGTGGGGGTCAGTAAACAGGAATATACCCGAGACCAAGGATAGAAGAAAAAATAAAATCAGCACTCTTTAAGAACCAGAAGGGAAATTACAGGTTGCTGCTCAGAGAGGCAAAGTTAATTGCCCAGGGTACTATAATAGCACTGTTAGTTCTAAACTTTAAATCTTTCTCCCCTAAAACTTTTACTAGTTTCTTTCTATTGGCCATTTCACTCCAGCATATGAATAAACTCGTATTTCCCTCTAAATCCACCACCTTTAGCCTAAGCCTTCTATTCATTCATTCATTCATTCATTCCTTTATATTGTGCTTTAGGTGCAAGTTTTAAGATACTGTCTTCTATGTCTTCTCTCCAAGAAGCTTCTTGATTTTCCTACCTCCTCTTCCTCTTCTTATCCCTGGCATTAAACTCCTACCCTACCAATCTACAGAAACTGACCTCCATAAAGGCACCTGATATCCTGTCATTGGCAAATCTAATCAATCCAATTTTATCCTATCAAAAGAACCTCTCTGCACACATGACATGATTACATCTCAACATAAAGAAAAGAAAAATCCTCACAACTGGACCAATGAGCAGCATCACAATAAATGGAGAGAAGATTGAGGTTGTCAAAGAATTCACGTTGCTTGGTTCTACAATCGATGCCAACGGAAGCAGCAGTCAGGACATTAGACAACGTGTAGCATTGGGAAAGTCAACTGTGAAGGAACTGTTTCAAGTGCTGAGGAGCAAGGATATCTCCTTGAGGACTAAGGTGCGCCTGGCACAAGCCATGATATTTCCAATCGCCTGGTATGCATGTGAGACCTGGACAATGAATAGGGAAGACCGAAGAAGAGTTGATGCTTTTGAGTTGTGGTGCTGGCGAAGAATGCTGAAGGTACCGTGGACTGCTAAAAGAACTAACAGATCTGTCCTGGAGGAAGTGCAGCCAGAATGCTCCTTGGAAGCAAGAATGGCCAGACTTCGTCTCACCTATTTTGGTCATGTTGTAAGAAGGGACCATTCCCTGGAGAAGGATGTCATGCTTGGTAGGGTGGAGGGTCGACGAAAGAGGGGGAGGCCTTCAGGGAGATGGATTGATACAGTGGCTGCGATGATGGGCTCGAGTATAGCAGGGATTGTGGGGCTGGCGCGGGATCGGGCAGTGTTTCGTTCTGCTGTGCATGGGGTCGCTATGAGTCGGAAACGACTCGACGGCACTTAACAACAACAACAACAGCACACATGACACCTTTAACTGTTTGTTCTTCCACCATTTTCTGAGTCCTTTCATTCCTGGTTTTTCTCCTACTTCCCTTACTACTTCTTCTCAGTGTATCCTGGTCAGAATACTCTTCTGAATCCCACCTTTTAAATACTTGTTTTCTATCTTCTCTAACTCTACACATTTTCCGGGTAAGCTCATATATTTCTGTACATTCTATTACCAACTGTGTACTCAGGGAAAAAAAAAAAAAAAAAACCTCAAACCCATTGCCATCAAATCAATTCCGACTCAAAGCGACCCTAAAGGACAGACTAGAACTGTCCCCATAGGATTTCCAAGGCTGTAAATATTCATAGATGAAGATTGCCAAATCTTTCTCCCATGGAGCAGCTGGTGGATTTGAACTGTCAATCTTTTGGTTAGCAGCTGAGTGCTTAACCATTGTGCCAGCAGGGCTCCTTCACTTGTGTACTAATGGCTCCCAAATGTCTTATCTTCTGGATGAGTTCTATGTTCTAGACCCCTACCTCCAACTTCTTATGGAATATCATCACTAGAATCTTCTGCAGACACCTTAAACTCCAAATGTGCAAAACCTGAATGCATTACCTTCTCTCTCCCCAAATCTACTGGTAGGTTCCATGTTCTAATGAAGAGCATCACCCTCCTCAGGAATCAGGGCTAAAATCTTGCATTCATCCTTAGTTGATACTTCTTCTTCAACTTCACACCCCATCAGTCACCAAGTCCTAACACTTCAGTCTCTGAAACACCCCAGTAATCATTTTCTCCACTCCCACGGCCCTTAATTCTAGTTTAGGCCATTATTACTGCTCAATATTCTATAGCAATAATACCATAGCAGCTGTGCCTGCCACCGTTCTCTGTCCCTTCCAAACTCTGACATTTAATCCCTCTGCTCTTATGTTCAAGTGCCTTCCATAATTTTGAGTAACCTTGAGATGGCATTCCAAGCTCTTTATATGATCTACAAGGTTCTCCATGATTTTTCCTTTTCTATTCTCCAGCATCATCTTCTGCTTCTATCCTGTCTCCACCCAATCTGAATAACTAATCCCAAACCTCCCAGCCTAAAACCCATTCTTATCTGCTGAATGTAGTATGACTACTGCCTATAATATCCTCTCCTAGCTCATCCACCTGCCTGACTCCTACCCATTATGCAAACTCACCCATTTATAATTTCCTCTGAGAAGTTATATGAGTTTTATGCAGCCAGAATGTTTCTTGGAAGTGAGAATGGCCAGACTTTGCCTCACCTACTTTGGCCACTTTATCAGAAGGGACCATTCCCTGGAGAAGGATGTCATGCTTGGTAAGGTGGAGGATCAACGAAAGAGGGGAAGGGCCTCAATGAGATGGATTGACACAGTGGCTGAAGCTATGGTCTCAAGTATAGCAGGGATCATGGAGCTGGCACAGGACTGGGCAGTGTTTTGTTCTGCTGTGCATAGGGTTGCTGTGAGTTGAAGATGACTCAATGGCACCTAAGAACAACAACAACAACTGGGAATTCTTACCATAATCTTCTTCATGCTAATTCTAGCTGAATTAGCTATTGTCCACCTCTACCTCCTTACTTCTCTGTGCTTCCTTCTATTTTTAGTGCTTCTCAATGCATGGAAAATTGCTTTTGTTGTTGCTGTTAGGTGTCGTTGAGTCTCCAACTCATAACAACCCTATGCACAGCAGAACAACACAGTGCCCAGTCCTGTGCCAGCCTCAGCATCCTTGCTATACCTGAGCCCATTTTTGCAGCCACTGTGTCAATCCATCTCATTGAGGGCCTTCCCCTCTTTCATTGACCCTCCACTTTACCGAGCATGATATCCTTCTCCAGGGAATGGTTCCTTCTGACAACATGACCAAAGAAGGTGAGACAAAGTCTGGCCATTCTCGCTTCCAAGGAGCAAACCGGGTGCACTTCCTCCAGGACAGATCTGTTAGTTCTTTAGCAGTCCATGACACTTTTAGCATTCTTCTCCAACACCACAACTCAAAATCATTGACTCTTCTTTGGTCTCCCTTATTCATTGTCCAGGTCTCACATGGAATATTAGGGGACTTTATCTTTTTTTTTTTTTTTTTTTTAAGGCACCCTGGTGATACTGTGGTTAAACACTTGACTGCTTACTGAAAGGTTAGTGGTACAAACCCACCAGTGGCTCTGTACAGGAGAGAAGACTGACAATCTACTTCCATAAATATTTACACCCTAAGAAATCTTATGAGGAAGTTCTACTCCATTACATAGAGTCACTATAATTCAGAATCAACTCAAAAGCACACAACAAAAACATCTCATTTTTAATTTATTTTGTCTCAGTTAGCTACTGTTACTGTACAATGCCCCAAGAAGGTAGTTTTAAAGATGAAATTTATTTTCTCAGTTTTAGAGGTCAAAAGTTTAAAACAGTGTCTCAGCCATGTTGATTCCTTCCTTGTCAGTAGGCATAGGTATTCCTTGGTTCCTTGGCTTAGAGGCAATCCTCACATGGCATTTGTCTAACCTTGTGTGTGTCTCTGCATCTATTTTTGTCTTACCATAACTCAGAAGTGATTAAGTTTATGATACACCCTACACTGTATGACCTCATTAATATAACAGAATAAAAACCCTTTTTCCAAACAGGTTCACATGCACAGGTACAAGGCCAGGGATTTAACACATACTTGGATGGAACACAACATAATAACATATCATTTCTTCTCCTATAATTGTAACTCTCTGAGCATTGGAATGATTTTTTAATTCTATTTCTATCTCTAGGGGCTATATCGTATGTATCAAACAGTAAGTAACCAGTTCCTAATAAATGATTAATGACTAGAATGTCATTCATCCAGTTTTTAGAACAATATTCTTCTCACTGGACTTAAAATAATAATTGATTGATTAGAAAATTGGGTATATTAAAAAATAACTGATCTATAAAACATGATATAGTTCTTAACACTACACAGAAATATAACTGCATAAATCTCCCATGATTCCAACAACCCAATAATCAAGACCGTGTTTGGAGTACTAATTTAACTCTCACTGAAAATCATCTTTAGAATTAAGTTACTGATTCAAGTATTCATATGTGTTGGCTTCTTATACTGGACAAAGCTGGAGATGCCCCCTTTTACCTAGATGAACTTGCCATGGTTAATTTTAGGGATGGCATCGTTAATAGTTCCTGGGTTCAGTTACAATTTGTGACAATTACTGTACATCCAAGAATCTGATACTGTGGTTATCATCAAGCTGATTCCTCAGCTGACTGACATATTTGTCCAGAAATGTTCTAGTCCTTGGTAACACCCCCAACAGTTTTTAAAGACACTGATGAAAAGCTTTGAGTAGTTCTTTAATTTCACACCATCTCATCTTTGTTTTGGTAATGCAATACATTAATACATCATATTTAGATCCACTGGACACCTGAAATATTGCTATTTTCAGATTTCTTGTCATTGGTCCAAATTTGGAGGGGGGCTTCAATAATGAAACCCATCCAAGTGGTGCTTAAGATGGAATGTTATTATAGCAAATTCAACTGCAAAGCAAATAGAAGCTACTTGCAATGTAAGAGTAAGCTGTACTCCAAAAATCAATGTATATATAGATTGGTTTAGAGCTAAAAGTTTATTTTCCCAAAGAAATTAATTTAATCATCATGATTCCATTCCCTGGACTACTTTTAATGCATATTTAATGTTCCTGCCATATAACTCTGATAGAATTGAGGAATACATTTGCCACACCCAGCACTATTTCTGGGTGTGGTAAGTCCAATTTCCAACAAGCAATGTACCTGATTTTCCCATAATAAGCCTTGTAGAACAGAGCAACCACGTTTACAGAGGAAGAGAAGAAAGAAAAAGAAAAGTCAAATGAGCTCAAAATTGCTGGACTAGAGAAGCTGTTCCTGCAGCCAGTCACACCTCAACTGGGCATTTTATACTTCAGCACAAAGAGCTACAAGGAAATTCCCCAACATCAGACAAACTCAAATTGAAAGACATTCCACAAAATTACTGGCCTGTATTCATCAAAAATATCAAGATCATGAAAGACAAAGACAGTCTGAGAAACTCTTCTAGATTAAAAAAAAAAAAAAAGATTAAAGACATGATAACAGAATGCAACATGTGCTTCAGGATTTTCTTTTGCTATAAAGGACATTTGTGGGACAATTGGGAAAACTTGAACGAAGTCTATAAACTAGATAATACCACTGTGCCAATGTTAATTTCCTGGTTTTTGTAACAGTGCTGTGCTTATGTAAGAGAGTGTGCTTGTTTTTTAGAAAATAGGCCCTGAAATATTTGGGGGTAAAGATAGATCTTGTCTGCAACTTACTCTCAAATAGTTTTAGGGGAAATACACATTTATACATATATGTATGTATGTCTGTGTGTGCGTGTGTATGCATATGTATATGCAGCTCTGCTGACATAGTGGGTAAGACATTTGACTGCTAACTAGGAATTCAGCAGTTCAAATCCACCAGCTGCTCCGTGGGAGGAAGATGAGGCAATTTTGGAAACCCAATGGGGGTCACTATGAGTTGGAATTGACTTGATGGCAATGTGTGTGCATGTGTGTGTGTGTGTGTGTGTGTGTAAGACAGAAAGGAAGCAACAAAAGAAGGGAGGGAGAGAGAGAGGGAGAATTGATAAAACACTGAATGTGAAGTGCATACAGGAATTCTTTCCGCAATTCTTGCAACTTTTCCGTAAGTTTGAAATTATGTCAAAATAGAATATTTTTTTTTTAATTCTACCATGTTATTATAATTCTCATCTATGTGTTCTTGGGAGCCTAATATGCTTTTTCATTAATTTTTCAGTTGAATAACAACCAAGCATTAATGTTACAAGTCCTTCAAGGTGTGAGGACACAACTTTGAAAGAGTCTTTGCCTCTGGTTCTTCTTTGCTGAGATTGCTCCTAAGGGTAGGGTAGAGCCAGCCTGCCAGCCTGTAGCAACCTCCAAAGGATTCATTGTCATGGACAGTATTTTGAACAGAGCTTCCCATCCTGAAAGCATGAGCAACATTCAGCGTTTTCACCCAAAACTTTGGTTGAGACTGTTTAATTTGGCTTTCCCTTCTGCTATGCTTGGAGAACTGTGTGGATCTATTTACAGCATTCCCTGTTGTCTGAGAATGTGGCTTTGAGACAGTGTCACAAGCTATTTCCAACATGGATGCGAATGATTTCTTTGTGATACCTACATCCATTCCTGGGCTTTTCCCTCCTCTTCTTCTGCAGAGCCATCTGTGCTACAGACTCAGGCTGGTCTTCTTCATTCCTAACAGCTCACCCAGGCTGCCTTGTTTGGCCCTTCCTTCCAGCAGCCATCACAGTAAAATGCTGGACATGGCCCTGCTCAGTCTTGTCTGAGTGCCAAAATCAACATGCAATGCGTAGTTCTGGGTTTTGGAAAGCTAACCCCAAAAATATCCATTTACCCAGACATTGACATTCTCATGAGTATTGGGCAAAGTTCCAAGCATACACTGTTGGTGGCAGAGCAGAATTCGGAATCCCACTCAGAATTTTAGAGATAAATTGAGGCATGTACATTGTCGATTCCAACCACCTCATTTTCAGATGAGGAAAATTAGGCTGTGAGGGGTGAGTAGCTTGCCCATCACTGCATGAGGGGTTTGTGGCAAAACCAGGATTAGGTACTCTGTCTCCCTGTAACTTGACCAAAGGAATGAATATGCTTAGGTGAAACAGGCCCAGGAGCCTAAGTTATTAGGTGGGTAGTAAGGATAAAGACAGCCTCCCGAATACATACTTTGGGATTAGAGACAACAACATTTCCAAATTCTTCTTCAGAGTTCTACACTAAGAAACCTCAAACCCAGGATGGCAGCCAAAAACAATGATTTTGCGTCCCTATGAATTCCTGGATGGATGTTTAACGGCAACACACTATCTGACTCCCGTGGCAGATGCAAGCCACAACAGAGATCCAAACTGACACTTCAAAGGGAGATGATGTGTGCCTGAGTCTGAGTCACACGCAGTAGGCCATTTTTCTTATCAACAGGACAAGTGAGAATAAGGATAAGGTGGCACTTCTGAAATATACTGCAGATAGATACATCTCCTATGAACCTGTCCACCAATTTTTTTATAACACTCAAAAAGCATACAAAGAAACTTGACAGAGAAACTTACAAGAAAGTGTACCACCTTGTTTACCTTGTAATTCACCCTATCTGAGGCACTGTACAGAAAAGGACAAACATAAACTTGTTAACTCATTCAATTATTCATTCATGTGATAAGTAATTATTGTTTTCTGCTTTGTGATAATTGCCATGCCAGACTACATTAAGGTTCTCCACACTCAAGGAGATCAGAGTCTTAACTTCCTGACCCTCCTAGGGTTTCCAAGACAGTATCTCTATGGAAGTAGACTGCCCAGTCTTCCTTACGAGGAATGGCTAGTGGGTTTGAACTGCCAGCCTTCTGATTAGCAGTCAAATGCCTTAGGCACTAGGCCACCAGAGCTCCTATATGTGTGTGTGTGTGTGTGTGTGCAAAGGAGCTCTGTTAGTGCAGTGATTAAGCCCACTTAAAGGTCAGTGCTTTGAATCCACCAGCCACTCCACAGTAGAAGATGTATTAGACTGCTTCTGTAAAGACTGCAGCTTTGAAAACCCTATGGGGGCAGTTCAACTTTGTCCTACAGGGCCACTATGAGTCAAAAAACTGCTACAAACAGTAAGAAAAAGACACCCATTTGAATTATGGGCACTCTGGTGGCATAGTGCCTCAGGCATTTGACTTCCAACCAGAAGGCTGGTGGTTCAAGCCCACCAGCCACTCTTCGGAAGGAAGATTGGGCAATCTACTTCCGGAGCAATACCAGCTCAGCAACCCAAGGAGGTCACCATGAGTTGGAACCGTCTCAATGGCAGGGAGTTTTTTTTTTTTTTTTTAATTGAACTATGACTAAAAGCTATTTTTTTTTTTTTTTTTTTTAATTGAACTATGACTAAAAGCTATGAATGAGCAGTTCACAAAAAAGAGAGAGAGAGAAATGCAAATGTTGCCTAAGTATAGGAAAGGGTCCATGGCCACCAGGTATCATGGCAATTAGATTAAAATAGTGAGATACCATTTTCAGCCATCAGATCAGCTAAAATGAAAAATACTGACAGCTCTGGTTGCATAGTGCCTAAGGCACTTGACTGCTAACCAGAAGACTGGTGGTTCAAACCCACCAGCCACTCCTCTGAAGGAAGGTTGGGCAATTTACTTCCGTAGTGATACCACCTCGGAAACCCAAGGAGGGGTCACTATGAGTCGGGGCTGACTCGAAGGCACATAACAACGACAAAGGATAAAAGGAAAAAGGGCCCTTTTGTATGCTATTGTTCACACTGGGAATTTAAATTGAGATAAATTTTAAGAGGGCAATTTGACAATAGCTAAAGTCCCTGGGTGGCACAAACAATTAAGCACTTGACTACTAACTGAAAGGTTGTTGGTTCAAACCTACACAGAGGTGCCCAAAGAAAGGCCTGGTGATTTGCTTCTGAAAGGTAACAGCCATGAAAGCCTTATGGACCACAGCTCTACTCTGAAACATACAGCATCACCATGAGTCAGAATCAATTCCATGGCAATGAGTTTGATTCTGATTTGATCAAAATGTTAAATGTATGTACCCTTTAACCCTGTATTTCCATTTGTAAAACCCATCCCTAGTGGGCATTAATGTCTTTTCTTTCTGTGTTTCACTCATTTCTTCTTCTAGTACCAGGACCATGAATCACTCTGAGAACTCCATTCCTCATTTTCAGTTCAAATGTCACAAATGAGGATATGCCTAGGCCTGACACGTGTCTAGATCTGTCATTAAAAAAACAGATTGATGGACAGACTGACAGACAAACAGATTATATATATCCATACCCAAAACCATACCCACTGTCATAGAGTTGATTCCGACTCATAGTGACCCCCATTGCATTTCCGAGGAGGTAAATCTTTATGGAAGTATTCTGCAGTCTTCCTTCTGCAGAGTGCCTGGTGGGTTTGAACCCCCATCCTTCTTGTTAGCAGTCAAATGCCTGAGGCACTGCATTATCAGAGCTCCGTGTGTGTGTGTGTGTGTGTGTGTACACACATGCATACATCCACACACAGAAGGTCGTGGATGGCACAAACTGTTTGTTCCCAGCCACTAACCAAAAGGTTGGAAGTTCATATCCACTCAGCAGCACAACAGGAATCCCTACTAATCTTCTGTAACGATTACAACTAAGAAACCCCCATGGAGAGTACTTTTACTCTAATACATGGAGTCACCATGAGTCAGAATTGACTTCATGACCTCATGGAAACATTTAGTCCGAAGGACTGATGGACCATGAAACCTTAGCCGGTATTACCCTGAGACCAGAAAAACTAGGTGGTGTCCAGCTACTCATGCCAACCACTCAGAAAGGATCAAAATTAGAGATCCTGGATAGAGTGGGTGAAAAAAAATTCTGGAACAAAATTAAAATAAATAAAAAGGGTCATAATTACTAGTCAGATAGAGACTGGTGGAACCCTTGAAACTATGGCCCTGAGTCTCCCTTTGGGCCTGAAATTAAACTCAATCCCTTGGCTTAACTCTCAGCTACACAATAGACAAGTCTACAAACAGAACAACTACACCGGGATGATGTACTTATTAGAGCAATCAACCAAGGGAGATCAGAAGGGCAGCATTTGCACAGGGAAAAGGGTAGGGAGGCAGGAATGCATAGGCAAGAAGGACACAGGAAAAGGTAACCTCAGGGAGAAAGTGGGAAGAGAGCTGTTACAATATCAGGAATGTAATCAATGTCACAAAACAAAATGTGTATGAACTGCTGAATGTAAAACAAATCTACTTTGTAAAATTTCACCCAAATCACAATAAAAAGTTAAAAACTGACTCCATGACAATGGGTTTTTTAAATATATATATACGTATACCTATATGTATATATGTGTGTGTTGGTGTGCAGTTCAAACCCAAAATTTACTTTTAAAGGTAAATGTTTGAACATAAAGAAAAAGGTTGGAAGTACATATACCAAACGTGTTACTTCTTTGAAGGATAGTAGAACACAACAGGAGGTGAGGGAAATAGGTGATGAGGAAGAATTTAATATTCTATTCTTTATTTTTCTCTTTCATTTACACTTTTTAAATAAAAACAGAGGAAGGTGAATCTAGACTCGAATCATGACAATTTTGCCTTGTAAATGGCAATGTTTAAAAGACAAGAGAATGATGAAAGTGGTACCTTAAGTTAAGTTTCTCCAAAAGGTAACCCTGAGATAAGGATTCTAGTGAAAGTATTTTATCTGGTAGATGATCCTAGGAAACACTGGTAGGGCAATGGGGAAATAAGACACAAATGAGAGGCAAATAAATCATGCCCCAATTCCAAGGTACCACTGAGGGCAACTGGAGCTTAATCCTGCGGGGGAACTCTGTGAGAGAAGAAAGGATGCATACCTCAGACATCCCACTCAAGGGGTGAGGGAGCTGGGATACACACACAATTCTTGAAAGTTATTGGTGAGGGATGATTCCAGGGGCCATTAACTCCCTGGCACTACAAGCCCTCCACACTCATGGGCAGAGTGGGTTCTGCTGACCAGAGAGGCCCTGGGGCAGAGGAAATTCCTGCTGCTGGCAGTTGGAATTTGGGACAGTGGGCCCAAAAAATTGAAGTGTCAAGGGAATGTGAGTGTGACTTTCAGGACTGGCAATGAGTTCAATGTTAATGGAGAATAGATGGTGTTGGGAGAGGTGGGAGAAGATCAGGATGAAGCTGAGGATTTGGGACAATGCAGAGCTATTTTCCATCATAATAAGAACTTTTTGAAAAGGGGGAGTGACCAGCGTATGTAAGTAGGAGAGTGAGGTAAACAGATTCATGTTTTAGAAATTCATTTTAGAACAGCAGGTGTAATTGTGGAGGTCTGGTTGTATTCAACACATTGATGTGTAAAGATCTATTCTGGTGTGTGTCAAAAGTAATACTCATCCTTTCAACAAGTATCTCTTAAGGACCCACTATGGGTATCTACTATTACGGTCCCAGGAGTAGGTTATTAATAATTTCCTATGGAGTTTGCAAGTGACTTTTTATGAATACAGATAATTACATAATTACATGAGATCAGTTCTACATTCAATTTCATCTGTTTTCTTGAGCAGGAACACATCAGAAAGTAGTCACAGCCTAATGGGGTATTGTTCTGGCCACGGCCCCAGAATGTATCTTACATATGAGTACCATCTGTTTTGTATTAAAATTAAGAAATTCTGGTTTATGAAATGGAATTAGGTCACAAACTTGGGACAATTAGAATAATTGGGAAATTTTCCAAAGCTATCCAGGAAAAAGATAACAGTCATAAAGTCATGAACTGAGGCTGAATTTTCAAAAACTGAAGGAAGATGAATTTGGGCTGGTTTTGGATGCTCCATTTGGTGTCCGAGCTGGTGCCAATGGTTAATGCATTCAGAGGCCAACTGAAAGGTTGGAGGTTCGAGTCCACCCAGGGCCGCCTCAGAAGAAAGGCGTGGTGATCTAATTCTAAATATTCAGCCATTGAAAATCCTATGGAGCACAGTTCTACTCTGACACATGTGGGGTCACTTGAGTTGGAATCAATTTGATGGCAACTGGTAACTCCACCAGATCCATTTTGCTCCCATCTCTGACCCTTTTCTACCCCAGGAGCCTGACATCTATGGCCTATATCACTGAATTCCTTTGTCCTCTGATTTCTGATTGGCTTTTGTGACTGGGGAGCACTGGCAGGAGATCAGAGGCTGGAAGGAGGGCCAGAGGTCAGGCAATTATCTCCCTTGCTCTCTCCCTGCCTCACCATGGTTCTGGCAGCGGCTGCACTGCACTGTTTCAACTCCCCTTGGATGATCATTCTTCCCCAATTCCCAGTTCATATGCCAAATACTTTTTTGTGTGAATTTCCCTCCTTACCCTTGTCCCTTCTTTCCTAGGGGTAGTAGCAACTTCCCATGGTTGTTGCTAGGAATTTCTCCATCCCCTCTTAGCGTCCTCATTCCCACATTGTAAGTGGTACCTTCATTAAACACCTCTTCCATTAAGCCCTTTAACCAAAAAACAAATTCACTGCCATCGAGTTGGTTCTGACTCATAGCAAGCCCTCCTTGGGTTCCCGAGGCAGTATCTCTATAGAAATAAATTGCCCAGTCTTCCTTCTGAAGAGTGGCTGGTGGGATTGAACCACTAGCCTTCTGATTAGCAGTCAAATCTTAGGCACTGAGGCACTTCACCACCAGAGCTCCCATTAAGCCCTGTAGGCATCCAGTTTTCTGCCAGAACCATAACCTCTACAAAGAATAAAGATTATTTCAGAAGTTGCTTGGTGGTAAATTGATGACCAATTGGATGTGTGCCTGGAAAACTGGGGAGAAGAAAGAAATGAGTCTCCCAAAGCAGGGCTCTGGCTAGAACAACACAGTAGATAGTTGGTGGTGTTGGTGATCAAGCCAGAGGGTCACACAGAAACCAGCAGGTTGAAATGCAGCAGGAGTAAGGAATGGGCTGAGTGGACTGAAGTACCAACACGTTAACATTTGGAAATGTTTAATTTGAAATGCCTGTAGGCTATCCAGGTGGAAATGCTTCCACTAGAGTAGAGGAATTGGAGTTGGAGCTGAGGAATGCAAATGAGATTGGAGATAAATTGGGAGAGTAAAAACCGTTATGAAAAACTCAGGAAAAATTTGTCCTTTGTACCTCTACCTTCCCCACCCCACCCCCACCCCCGCTTCTGCTTCAGCTTCTCCCACAGCCCCACCTCACTGCTGCTCCTTTAATCCATGTTCCTCACATCTCCATCCAAGGTTATCTTCCCAGGATAATATCTTATATTTTTGACCCTCTCTACTTTCACCAAAGATTTTCTAGTTCCCAGTCTCTCAGAGACCAGAATACTGTTTTCCAAAATGGTAATGATTTCCTCTGATAAACTACTTCTCCAATAGTAAGAATGAATTCACATATGACTATTCTGAGGAAAGATTTGTACATTTTCAAAGACAATGTCAGGACTACCCACTGAACAATGGCTGAAGTCCAGAGAAGATTAGATATGAATGAATAATTTATTCATTAAGAATTAGCACAAAGCTGGTTCCTATGAGGCACAAATCCTCACAACTGGACTAATAAGCAGCATGATGATAAATGGAGAAAAGATTGAAGTTGTCAAAGATTTCATATTGCTTGGTTCCACAGTCAACACCAATGGAAGCAGCAGTCAAGAAATCAGATGACATTTTGCACTGGGCAAATCTGCTGCAAAAGACCTCTTTAAAGGGGTGAAGAGTAATGATGTCTCTTTGAAGACTAAGGTGTACCTAACCCAACCTATGGTGTTTTCAATCACCTCATATACATGTGAAAGCTGGACAATGAATAAGGGACACCAGAGAAGACTTGATGCTTTTAAGCTGTGGTGTTGGCGAAGAACACTGAAGGTACCATGGACTGCCAGAACTAACAAATCTGTCCTGGAAGAAGTGCAGCTGGAATGCTCCTTGGAAGTGCGAATGACCAGACTTTGTCTCATCTACTTTGGTCATGTCAGAAGGGACCATTCCCTGGAGAAGGACATCATGTTTGGTAAAGTGGAGGGTCAGCAAAAAAGGGGAAGACCCTCCACGAGATGGATTGACTCAGTGGCTGCAACAATGGGCTCAGGTATAACAAGGATTGTGAGGCCGGAGCAGGACGGAGCAATGTTTTGTTCTGTTGTACACAGGGTTGCTATGAGTCAGAGCTGACTCAGTGGCACCTAGCAACAACAACAACATGAAGCGGAAGTTAAAGATGTCTGAAATGTCCAACATTTCCAAGTTGCTGTACCACTGCATCATTTCTAACACCAACTACTCCTGCTCCCCTCAATACTCTTCTTCCTCTCTTTGGCTTTGGTAATTCACTGCAACATTTCTCAGAATTCACAAACTGTACTTACAGTTAAATTTCTTATTGGGGAAGTAACAGGTTACAATTCGGAATAAGGATCAACTTAGAATAACTGGGCAGTTTGGAAGACAGGATTAATTTCATCATATGAACAGCTCCCAACCAGGACAGCTCTCAGCTCCTTCTGGCCATGCTACTCAACTGCCTTTCTGGCCCCCTCAGGCCCTGACACTGGGCCCAACTCAGGCTTATCTCTGCCCTGTGTGGGCGAGTGTTAACCATTCTTTTGGCCATGCCGATAGGCACCCAGAGGTAACCCATTCTGTCAGCAAGCCTCTTGCCTGAAGGAGCTCATCTCTCCCTCACTCCATAGTTCAGCAAGCCCACGGAAGCCATCTGCAGGTCCCCCGGTCCTCAGTGCTCGTATTGCTGCCACCGTTTCTTTGCTGCTGGTGCTGCTGGTTCTGCTGCTACCTTTTCCCTTCTGCTTCCCCCTGCTGTCTCTCAGCTGCTTCTCACCATGTTGCACTCTCTCTTGCTATCTTCAGTGTTACAGCTCTGAACTGCATTATAGCTGTTTTAGGAGGTTCCCTTATTTTCTCTTTCTCTCCATATCCCTCTATGAAAACCTCTGTCAGATTGGCTGCTTCAGTTAGCAAGTCATTCGACCTTATTGGGTAGTTTCATACACCCTGTTTGCATAGCAAACTGACCAATCCTCACAGGGTGTGTAAAATACACCAGTCACTGAACAGGCTGTGACTGAACTAATTATTTTTTTTTTACTGAATTATAAACCCAAGGCAAAAAAAAAAAAACCTCATTGCCATTGAGTCAATTCCGATTTCCGAGGCAGTAAATCTTTATGGAAGTAGATTACCCAATCTTCCTTCTGCGGAGTGGCTGGTGGGTTTGGACTGCCAACCTTCTGGTTAGCAGTCAAATGCCTTAGGCACTACACCACAAGAAAAGCCATAAATCAAAAACCAAACTCCTTCCTGTCGAGTCGGCTCTAACTCACAGCGACCCCTCTTTGGGTTTCCGAGGCAGAATCACTCTGGAAGTGGATTGTCCAGTCTTCCTTCCAAGAAGTGGCTGGTGGGTTTGAGCCATCAGCCTTCTGGTTAGCAGTCAAATGCCTTAGGCACTATGCCACCAGAGCTCCCAAGAAAGGCCATATATAAGGAGAATCCATTACACCTCAAGACAGTATTCTAGTACATGCACAAGACTGCAGGGTAAATGTGGTCCATGCCCTGCAACATGAGCTTTACTCAGAGATTTGAGAATGTGTGAAATTTTCATATGAAATAAAATCAAAACATGTCATGGAAGGAATGCAAAATTCCTACCAATTTTTAAGATAGAATATAAGCCTCTAAAGCATTCCCCAAACGGTTCACATCTAATTTGACCTGCTTTTAGGGATGCTTAGTGGGAAAGTTGGACTAAGTCAATTCTTCTCCAAGATTTACTCCAAAAGCAGGAGTTTCTGGACATTGGAGGGCAAATATTTTAGAGCCAGCAAGTCTTATGATACTCCCATAATTTATGCGTCTTTAGCCCACCCAGACACTATAGACCACAAGCTTGTGCCTTAAGTGACAGTTCCCTGTTCCCTTCCCTAACTTTGGATATTGGTATAAAAAATTCCTTTCAGATGATGTAAATCCATATACTGCATGCTTTCTTTAGGCTTTTCTGTCCTGCACTGTTTTAAATATATGACATTTTCTTTCTTTCTGTAGAGAACATATCCTGATTCCAGAAAAGTCTGCCAATGAAGTGAGGGGGAAAAAAAATGCATACACCAACTTCTTCAAACATTTGGCACCTGCCACCATCACCAATAAATCTCAACTGGACAGCTTGACATTTCCTCAAACAAGACCCCACCTCTCAGAGAACATTTGTCCTAACATGAAAAACAATAAAAGATCAGCTGATAGAAAGGAAAACAGTTTTTCCTTGCCTAACTAAAGAAGCAAAAACAAAACAATAACAACAAAATTGCTTGTTTGGGCAGCAATTTGAACCATTCCACAACCCATGAAAGTTTAAATGCCATCGTAAAAAATCTTCAATAATCTTCACATTGAAAGAATTTATACACTGTCTCAGAACTCAATTTTTCTAAAACCTACCTGTCCCACCCCATCCCCCCACCCACCTCCTCTCACCCCTCCAAAAAAAAAAGAAAAACAAAAACTCACTCAGATTTTCTTAAGCATTATATATGCCTGAATGAGGGCTGTGGAATTGGTTGTATCTTTTTCTACTTTGTAAAAACACAGTTGTCAGTTCCAGGTTTAGAAACAATTCAATTTATAAACAATTTAATGGAGGTTTCCTGTCTCCTCCTTTCCCCCTTAGCATTGAGCCTTCCTCCCTTGTTTCCAAAGGAGACTTTAGCTTCCCCACAGGCCCTCCTCCCTCCTCTGCTCAAAGCTGCCAACTACTCCCAAAAGGAGAAAGACAGGACATAGCAGAGCCTCTACCAATTTCACTATCCATCAGGCTGGCTCTCCAAGGTCTGGAAGCTCGAGTCTCAGCAGCCTGGAAGCATTCTCACCACAGTTCAGCCACTTGGGAAATCCAATAGGTCTTTGTGATAGCTTGGGAAGATAACCATCCCTTGGAACATTGTTCTACAAGAAAAATGTGTCCAAAGTTCCAAGGAACTTTTGGAATAGAACATTTTCACATGACAGGACTGCTGTGATCTACACAATGTATTAGAGACTTACACATGGTTTCCATGGACCCATGGATATTATGGGTGTTTCCTAACAATGTCACCAAAAATTAATCTAGCAGCTTTTGTGAAGTACTGAGCCAATCATTCTCTTTCTTAAAGCACTAGAAAAGTAGGAATAAAATGTGATTCTTTGAAATAATTTGATATTTGTTATTTATTGTTTTTTACAATTTTTTATTGTGATTTGAGGGCAAATTTATCAAGCAGATTCATTTTCCTCCCAACAGCTCATGCACATTTGGTTTCATGCCATCAATTAAAATCCCAACAATAAAAAGCTCTTCCCTTATCTCCTCTCTGTGACTAGCCCTTCCCTGTGTCCTTCTCGTCTGTGCATTCCTGTCCAGTTTTCCCTCTATGTAAATGCTGCCCTTCTAATCTCTCATGGTTGATTGATCTAAGGGGTTCATCTCCCTAGGGTAGGTGGGTGCATCTCCTGGGTGGTTTTCTGCTTGTAGCCCTTTTTACTGTTTGGCTGAGCACTAATCCACAGAAATGAGCCTAGTTCCAAGCCTGAAAGATAGCCCAGGGCCATAGTCTCAGGGGTTCCACCAGTCTCCACCAGACCAGTATATCTGGTCATTTTTGTGTTTTTGAATTTAGTTCTACATTATTCCTTCCATTCTATCTGGGATCTCCAATTTTGATCCCTTTCTGAGTGGTTGGCATTGGTAGCCAGGCACCATCTAATTCTTCTGGTCTCAGGGTCATAAAGGCTGAAGTTTCCATGGGCCATTGAACCTTGAACTAATTGTTACCATGACTTTGGTTTTCTTCATTCTCCTTTACTCCAGATGAAGGGAGACAAATAGTTGCATCTTAGGTAACCTCTTGAAAGCTTTTAAGACCCCAGTCACTACTCACCAAAGTAGGATGCAGAACAAGATGTTTAATGTACTATGTTGTGTCAATTGAGCTTGATGTGCCCCAAGACCATGATCCCAAGCCCACAAGCCCAGTGACTCACTCCTTCAAGGTGCTTAATTGTCACTGAGAAGCTACTCCAACCTTGCCCTCTATTAGTTCTATAATGTATATAGATATTTTTGTAGCACAAATACACATGTACGAATATCATCAGCCAAATCTATCTATGGTCTCACCTGATCTTCTCACTTGTCTATACATTTACCCATAGACTAGTGTTTGGTGTTACTGGTAATGCAGCATTGTGTATGTAACAGTATTTGCCTTTGATATGTATATTATTTAAGCATGTTTCTGTGCCCTCCTTTTCCCTATGGTTATTGTGCTAATCACACTTTTGTTACATTGTCTTTCCCTTTACCCAAATCTACACAATTCTTAACTAGTCAGAAAGTTTCCCTCCTCTTTCCTCCCATCCCTGGTAACCAAAAAGTAAATTTCCTTTCCTGCATAAACCTTTCCTTTTCTGGTATTTATTTTATAAAGCATCATGATATTCACTTTGGGGAAAATTAGAATCATTTTGAAGTTCTGTCACTTAGTTTATGGTTTGATATTGTTATTTTGAACTCTATGGGAAACCCCAGCTTAAGACATTTTGTTGTTGTTGTTGTTAAGTGCCTTTGAGTCGTTTCCGACTCATAGCGACCCCATGCACAGCAGAACGAAATACTGCCCGATCTCGTGCCAGCCGCATAATCCCTAATATACTTGAACCCATCATTGCAGCCACCGTGTCAATCCATCTTGTTGAAGGCCACCCCTCTTTCGTTGACCCTTCACCCTACCAAGCATGACATCCTTCTTCAGGGAATGGTCCCTTCTTACAACATGACCAAAATAGGTCAGACGAAGTCTGGCCATTCTTGCTTCCAAGGAGCATTCTGGCTGCACTTCCTCCAGGA